>NW_006400173.1:769634-852260 GCF_000299155.1 Elephantulus edwardii
AGGAGGGACGGGTCCTTGGAGAGGGACATCATGCTTGGGAGGGTGGAGGGACAGCGCAGGAGGGGAAAACCCTCTATGAGATGGATTGATTCGGTGACAGGGGTAATTGGGATGGGTGTGTCAGAGGCAGCACGGTTGGCGCAGGATAGAGCAGGGTTTAGGGCTGTTGTGCATAGGGTCGCTATGAGTCACAAACGACTCGACCGCACATAACAACAACAACAACAGAAAAAACTTGTTTGTTCTCCTAATAGTTCATGATATATTCAATACTTTCCTCCAGCACCACAACTCAAAAGTATCAATTCTCCCTCTATCATCATAGTCATTGTCCAGCTTTCTGGTGCATAGCAAGTTATTGCAAAGACTGTGCTCTGGGCCAGGTGCACCTTAGTCTCTAGATGG
This sequence comes from Elephantulus edwardii, assembly GCF_000299155.1. Lineage (NCBI taxonomy): Eukaryota > Metazoa > Chordata > Mammalia > Macroscelidea > Macroscelididae > Elephantulus > Elephantulus edwardii. The sequence continues at coordinate 770,040 of NW_006400173.1, forward strand.
ACATCTTTGCTCTTCAGTACGCTGTAGAGGTCCTTGACAGCAGACTTTCCCAGTGCAATTCCTCTTTTTATTTCCTGGCTTCTGGTACCAAGACTGTTGACTCTACAGCCAAGCAAACAAAAGCTGTTAACAATCTCAATCTCTACACTGTCTATCATGATACTGCCAATTGGCCTTGTGGTGAGAATTGTTGTTTTCTTGATGTTAAGCTTCAAGCTTTTGATATCTCCATCAAAAAGAAAAATAACAACAATCTAAGCCTACAGCCTCTAGAAGAAAGGAAATTATAAGGACAAGAGCTGAAATCAATGACATAGAAAACAGAAAAAAAAAGCAAACCAATTAAAACCATCAACCAGACCAAGAGCTGTATTGTTTGGTTTGTTTTTTTTAAAGGGACAATAAAATACTAAAACCACTGGCAAACTTAACGAAAGAAAAGAAAAAGAAGATTCTAATAACAAAAGAAAAGAATCAAGTGCCATCACAACAGAACCAGCCAAAATTAAATTGATATAAAAATATTATGAAAAGCTACTCTGTTAAATTAACAACTCTCGAGTAAATTGACAAATTCTTTGATGTTAATACCCTACCCTGATTGAAATGGTCAGATGTAGAACATTTGAACAAAGGAAGAAATTGAGCAGGTCATAAAAAGGATTACACACACACACACACACACACACACACACACACACATTTCCTGGACCAGATAGCTTTAAAAATGAATCCTACTAAACATTCAAAGATAAGCAGTCACCAATTCTACTAAAATTATTTTTAAAAATAGAAAAATAAGGAACACTCTCAGAGTCTTTCTATAAAGCAAGAATAACCCTAATACCGAAACCAGGCAAAGACATTACCAAAATGAAAGCTTGTTGTTGTTGTTGTTAAGTACCGTCGAGTCGCAGGCGACTCACAGCGACCCTATGAAGGAGAGTCCTCCACGTGAAATGAAAACTACAGACCAATATATCCCATAAATATAGATGGAAAATGTTTCAACAAAATCCTGGCCAAAAGAATCCAACAACATATTAAAAAAAATTCATCATTACCGACTGAGATTCATAACATGTATACAAAGATGAATCAACATAAGAAAAAATCAACATAATTCATCACATTAACAAAAGAAAGAACAAGAATCGCATGATTCTGTCAACTGACATAGAAAAGTCCTTCCACAAAGTCCAACATCCTATCTTATTTAAAACACTCAACAGAATAGAGATAGAAGGGAATTTCCTCAAGTATATTCACAAAACCAAAGTCAACATCATTCTCAGTGAAAAAAAAGACTAAAGACATTCCTCTTGAGAACAAGGTCAATATAAGGATGTTCACATTCACCACTCCTAGTCAATATTGTGTTGGAAGTACTTGTTAGGGAAAGATGAGAAGAGAAGGAAATAAGAGACATACAGATCATCAAAGAGGTAGTAAAACTCTTGCTATATGCAGATGATATGATACTGTACACAGAAAACCACAAGGACTAAACAAAAAACCTGTTAGAGCTAGTGGACCAATTTAATAGGGGAGCAGAACACAAGATTAATATCCAAAATCCAGTGAGATTCCTTCCTCTACTGTAACAAAGAGAACTCAGAGAAGGAAATCAAGAAACCAATACTATTTACAGTAGCTAACTAAGTTTATAAAAGGCAACTACAAAACACTAAGAAAGGAAAAAACATAACAGAACTAACTTAATGGGAAAATGTTCCCTGTTTATGGACTCAGTATACTGAAAATTACAATCTTACCAAAAGTAATCTACCTGATCAACATAATACCAATAAAAACACTAAATTCTTTTTTTCAAAGAGATAGAAAAGGCAAAGTTTATTTGAAAAATAGAGACTCTGTATAGGCAAAGCACTTCTGAAAAACAAAAATTAAGTAGGAGGCATAGCACTCCCTGATTTCAAAAACTACCTTTCCTGTTGTTGATAGGTGTTGTCAAGTTCAATTCAGCAATCCTATGAACAAAAGATCTGAACCCTTTTATATCATGTGCCATTCTCACACTTGCTGACACACAAGAGCCCATTACAGCAGTCACCTCATCAATCCACCTGGTTGAGGGTCTTCCTCTCCTTTACCGACCCTCCACTCTTTCTACTACACAGCTGCAATAGCCAAAACAGCATAGTACTGGTACAATGACAAATACACAGACCAATCGAACCGAATCTAGAAGTCGGAAATTAATCCATCTATCTATGGTCAACCGACATTCAACAAGAAAATAAAATCAATTAAATGGAGAATGACAACCTCTTCAACAAATGGTGCTTAAAAAAACTGGATTTCTACCTGCAGAATGCTGCAACAAACTCCACATCTCACACCATACACAAACATCAACTCAAAGGGAGTCAGATACCTAGGAGTAAAGCCCAAAACCATTAAGATCATAAGAGACAAAATGGAATGAAACTTGGAAGACTGAGCTTATAAAGGATTAGCTTATTTATAGGCTGGAAAATACAGCCAGAAATGCACAGTCAGGAGACCATACTATAGATGAATGAAACTTTCTATTGATTAAAGCCCTGTGTGAATCAAATTTTTTTTTCCAGTTGGGTGAAGAGAAAACCTACTCACTAGGAAAAAACATTTGGCAATGCCACCTCAGACAAGGACCTCATAATGAAAGTTTACAAAATACCACAGGGACTCTACAAGAAAAAGACTGTTAATCCAATTACAAAACAGGCAGAAGATACAGAAAGATCTTTCACAAAGGACGACATTTGGATTGCCAACAGACACATGAAGAAGTGCTCAAAATCACTGCCAAAAAGAGATATGCAAATCAAAACCCCAATTACAGTAGCAAGGTTGAACAAGACAGCAAGCATAAATGTTGCAGAGCATGTGGAGAGATTGAAACTCTAATATGCTTTTGATGAGATGTTGATAAAATTGTACAATCACTGTGGAAGGTAATTTAGTGTTTCTTCAAAAAGTCTATCATAAAGATTCCATATGACCTAACTATTCCAATCCTAGTAATATACTCCAAGGGAAACAGAACTGAAACACAGAGATTTGTATACCCATGTTAACAGCAGCATTATTCACAATAACAAAAACACGAAAAAAAGCTCAAATGTCCATCAACAGAAAACTGGATTAAAAAATTGTGATACGCAATGTGAATTAAGAATAGTGTGAAACACAATGTATATGAACTTTGTAAATAAACTAAAATTTAAAGGGGGAAAAGACATTATGATATGTTCACATTATGGAATGCACTGTAACATGCAGGAGCAATGATTTTGAAAAATACTGTATAACATGGGAAATGCTAGAGAGTTTTATGCTTCATTAACTAACTCAGGCACAAAGGATAAAAAATGCATAAGATCATTACTGTAAAAACAGAAAAATAACCAGTAAGATGTATATGGATATCCAGAAGGGAAAGGGGACTGAGGATGCAGGGAGGAGGGTGAGGAAATGACGAGGTCACAGAGTTTGGTAGGTGGAGGGATGGCGTGAAAAATAAAAACACAAGTACACAAATTAAACAAAATGTAAACAAATTACTCTATGCATAACTATAAAATTTTTAAAAAGAAAAAATAAAAAGAGTTAAAGACTTCAAGATGTTTAAGGAAATTTCTGATCAATGAATATCTAAGAAAGACGCTCTTGTCCAAAAAGATCAGGAAATTCTTCATGGTTTAAAATTGGAAAAAGTGTATATCAAAGTTGTCATCTTTTCCCATCGTTATTCAATATGACAATACAAAAGTATTTAACTCTGTGGATCATAACAAATAGTGGTTAACTTTAAGAAGAATGGAAATCCCACATTATGCTCATGCAAAACCTATGCTCAGATGAGGATGCAGCCATCAGAAAAGAGCAAGGAAATACTACATGATTCAAAATAAAAAAGGAGTGCATCAGGGATGCATCCTGTCTCTATACGTTTTCAATCTGTATGTTGGACAGATCATTCGGGAGGCTGGACTTTGTGAAGAAGAATGTGGCGTCAAGATTGGAGGAAACACTCATAAACAACCTGCTTTATGTAGATGACACAACCTTGCTTCCCGAATCTGAGGAGGGCCTAAAAGATTTTCTGCAGAATGTCAAGGACTGCAGTCTTCAATATGGATTGAAGCTAAACATCAGTAAAACAAAGATTCTCACCACTGAGTCAATTGGCAGCACCACACAGATGGAGATGAGATTGTGATTGTTGACAATTTTCACTTGCTCAGGTACACAATCAACAGTCTTGGCACCAAAAGTCAGGAAATCAAAAGAATTGCTTTAGGAAAACCTGCTGTCAGAGACCTCTTCAGTGTTCTGAAGAGCAAGGATATCAGTCTAGAGACAAAGATGCACCTACCTGATCCAGGCCATGGTCTTTGCAATTACTTCCTATGCATCAGAGAACTGAACTTTGACCAGATGACAAAAGAAAATTGGTGTCTTTAAGTTGTGGTGCTGGAGAAGAATATTGAACATACCATGGTCTGCCAAGAAAACAAACAGATTGGTCCTGGAAAAGGTGAAACCAAGTTAATCCTCGGAGGCAAGGATTTTGAGGCTCTATCTCACACACTTTGGTCGTGGCGTCAGGAGGAAGAGTAGGGGGACAGCACAGTGCAGGAGAGGAAGACCAAGGATGAGATGAAATAACACAGTAACTGTTATGATGAGGATATGTTTGTCAGTGACAGAGAGATTAGCAGATAAAACAGAGATTAGAGATAAGACAGAGTTCAGAGCAATTGTGCATAGAGTCACTATACATTGTAGTCAACTTGATGGCACATGGCAACAACAATTTAATCTGTATCCTGAGCAAACAATTAGAGAAGTTAAAATGTATGAAGAGGAATGTGGCATCAGGATTGGAGGAAGACACATCAACAGTCTGCCTTATGCCTATTAAAACAAGTTTTTTAAAAAATAGAGAGTGCTCACAAAATCATTCTATGCAGAAAGCATAACCCTACTATCAAAACCAGGCAAAGATATTACCAAAAAGAAAAAACTACAGAGCATCTTTAACAAAATTCTGGCCAATAAAACATAAGAATATGTTTAAAAAGTAATTCCTCAAGACTAAGTGGAATTCATAAGAGGTATGTAAAGATGTTTACAAAGCAAAGGAGAAGAACTACATTATCCTATCAGTTGATTCAGAAAAGGCCTTTCATAAAATCTAGTACCCTGTATGAATAAAACACTCAACAAAACAGGAGTGCAAGGAACTATCCTCAACATAGTGAAAAGTATGTATACAAAATCAAGAGCCAACAATGGAGAAAGATTAAAGATATTCCCTTTGTGAAAATGGACCAGACAACAATGACCACTATCAACACTCCTATTCAATGTTGTATTGGAAGTACTTGCTAGGGCAATATAACAAGAAAAGGACATGAAATACATCCAAATCATCAAAGAGGTGGTAAAACTTTCACTATATGCAGATAATACGATAGTTTACACAGAAAACCCCAAACACTCAACAAAAAACCCCTAATACATCAATTTAGTAGAACGGCAAGATATGACATCAGTATACAAAAACTAGTGGAATTTCTCTCCAGTAATAAAGCAAGCACAGAAAAGGAGACAAATAAAGCAATACCATTTTACAATAAAGAACCACAAACTGAGGTACATGGGAATAAACCCAACTAGAGACACAAAAGACTTTGAAAATAAGGAAAATTACAGATTGCTACTGAAAGAAACAATATAAGACCTAATTAAATGGAAAAAAATATTCCTTGTTCATGTACAGGAAGACTCAACATAGTGAAAAATGACAATCGAACTGAAAGTAATCTAAATGTTCAACACAATCTTCATACAGATAGCAAACTCATTTTCTAAAGAGATAGAAAAGGCAATTGGCACCATGCAGTATTTGTCCTTTTGTGACTGAGATATTTCACTCAGCATAATGTCCTCCAGGGTCACCTCTTTTGAATATATTGTGTGAGTTCTTGTTTTTCAATGCAACATAGTATTCCATTGTGTGAATATACCAGAGATTCTATATCCATTCGTTTGTTGACGGGCACTTAGGTTGTTTCAAACTCTTTGATATTTTGAACAAAGCCGTGCTAAACATCGGTGTGCATATATCTGCTTGGGTGACAGTTATGGTTTCTTTGAGGGATATTTCCAGTAGTGGAATTGCTGGGTCAAATGGTCTATTTGCAACTTTTTGAGAAAGCGCCATACTGCCTTCCATAGTGGTTGCACCATTTTACACTTCCACCAGCAGTGAATAAGGGTTCCAGGTTCTTCACAACTTTGCCAGCATTTGTGGCTTGCTGTTCTGTTAAATTTTGCTATTCTTACTGGAGTGAGATGATATCTCATAGTTGTTTTGATTTTCATCTCTTTTAAAGCTGGGATTTTGGACATTTCTTCATGTACTTGTTGGCCATCTGAATGTCTTCTTTGGTGAAGTGTCTGTTCATATCCTGTGCCCATTTTTCAATTGGATTTTTTACCATTTTCTTGTTGTGGTGCTAAAGTATTTTATAAATTCTAGATATAAGTCTCTTATCTGATATGTCTTTACCAAATACTTTTTCCCAGTCTGACATTAGGGTTGAGGGGAGACTGAGAAAGATGGGATAAATAATGTATACTGCATTGAAACAGATGAGGGAGAAAACTGTCTAAAAGGGAAATGTGAATAGGTATTATTGTCATGACAGGAGTTCAGAATGAAGGCTGCACAGTGGAGTGGACCTGAGGGGAGGGATTGTATGATAATGAAAGAATTTTTATCTTACTTTTCAAAGAGAAGAGTGAACTAGGGAGGAGGAGTGGGCAGGGAGAAAAGTGGAACAATGAATGAATGGAAATTTTTTTTAAAAAATGTTTTCTATACTCATAAAAAATGCAATTGGCAAGTTTATAGAGAAAGGAAAGAGATCTCAAATAATCAAAGCACTACTGAAAAACAAAAATGAAACAGTAGGCATAGCTATCCCTGATCTCAAAACATACTACACAGCTGTAATAACCAAAACAGCACGGCACGGTTACAATTACAGAAATGTAGACCAATAGAACAGAACTGAAACCTCAGAAATTAATGCTTCTACCTATGATCAATTGCTATTGTACAAGGAAACAAAATCTATCAAATGGGGAAACAACAATGTCTTCAATAAATGGTACTGGCAAAACTGCATGCACCACAAACAAATATGCAGAAATATGAAGCAGTATCCACATTTCATACTATGCACAAAAAGAACTCGAGGTAGATCAGAAACCTTGAGTTAAACCCAAAACCATAAAGGCCATAAGAGAGAAAATGAGACCAAACTTAATGAGCCCTATTCTATGTCATAAATAGGCATACAAATATAGCCAGAAATGCACAACTAGGAGAGGATAAAATCGATGACTGATACCTTCTAAAAAATAAGTACCTGTGTGCTTCAACAACTTTTCCGAATTTGATAAAAAGAAAATCTACTACCTGGCGGCGAGGGGGACATTGGCAATGACAACTCAAACTAGAGTCTCCTAATAAAAGCTTACAGAATACTACAGGAGCTCCATTAGGAAATGACTGATAACATAATCACAAAATGGACAAAAGATGTAGAGAGATTTTTCACAAAGGAAGACATTCAGATGGTCAAAAGACAAATGAAGAATTGCCCAAAATCATTGATAATTACAGAGGTGCAAATAAAATCCACAATGAGCTACCATCTCATCCCAGTAGTGGTAGCAATGTTTACTAGGACAACACAGAATAAACGTTGCAGAGGATGTGGAAAGATTGGAAGTTTGCTCAGTAAACTGAACATAGAAATCCCAGCTATTGCAATGCTAGGAACATATTTAGAGGAAAACAGAACTGAGACACAAAAGGAGATTTTACACCTATGTTCATAGTGGCTTTATTCACAATAGTAAGAAAATTTAAATAGCCCATATGGCAAGAAGCTGTGCTGCAATCCCGAAGGCATGTGATTCTAGGCCACCAGATTCTCCACAGGAGGAGGATAGGCAATTCCATCCCATGCGATTAACTGCCTCTGAAAACTCTCTGGAGGTTCAGCTATGGGTCGGTTCCAACTCGACGGTATACCAGAACAACCACTATCATAAAAATAATGGTTTGAGAAATGATGGTACATTCACACAATGGAACACTATGCAGCACTAAGAAGCAATAATTTTGTAAAATACTATACAAAAGACTAGAAAGCATTATGCTAAGTGAAATAACTCAGTCTCATAAGGACAAATACTGCATAAAGCCATTATTGTAAAAATAGAAGGATAACTAGTAAGATGTGTATAAAAGCAAAAAAAAAAAAAAACAGCAGAGGGTGGGCAAGGAGGAAGAGGGGAAGGAAGGGAAGAAATCCCTTGGATGACAGAGTTTAGTGGAAAGAGGTGAAGTGGTGAAGGAATTAGGAAAGATACTATGAAGACTTCAAAAAGTGGGGTAATAGTAGGCATAGATAAATGGTGTTTAATTTTTAAAAACACAATGTGTAAGAGTGATCATTTGAAACACGACGTGGGCATAAGAATCTGTGAAATGCAGTGTACATGAAAGACACACAGTGTATACAAATTGTGGGTGCAAACAAATATAAAATTTAAAAAACCGAGGGGGAAAAGTGGAAAAATTTAATCATTACCCAGTGGCATTTAATAACAGCTAAAATAATGGCCTTAACCTAAGAAAAACAATCAACATAATTCATGACATTAACAAAGCAAAGTATAAGAACCAAATGATCCTATTAATTGATGAAAAGACCTTTATTTTAAAAAAAATTAAGTTTACATTTAATTTTATATTGATTTGCATGCAGTGTGTATACATTGTGTTTCACACTATCCTTCATTCAGATTGTGTTTTATGCAATCATTCTCATTCACTATGTTATAAAATCATTCACTATTAAACCATAGCCTGTCTTTCCAGATTGCCACCAGATCTTTCCCATTTCCCATACCACCTCCCTCCATCCACCAAATTGTGCAACCCTATGATTTCCCCTCTGTCCACTCTCCTCCAGCAGTACCTATTCTTTCCCTCCTTGTATCCCCATACACATTTTATTAGTTATTGTTCTACTTTTACAATAATGGTCCTATTCAGTATTCATCCTCATGACACTGAGTTAGTTCGTTCAGCATAATACCCTCCAGTCTCTCCCAAGTCATACAGCAATTTTCAAAATCATTGCTTCTGAGTGGTGAGTAGTATTCCATTGTGTGAATGTACCACAGTTTCTCAATCCATTCTATTTTGGTTGGATATATGGGCTATTTCCATATTCTCGTGATTGTGAATAATGCTGCCATGAAAATTGGTGTACAAATCTCTGTTCCTCAGTTCTAATTTGTTCAGGGTATATTCCTAGAAGTGGAATAGCTGGATCATATGGAATAAGAAAAGACCTCTTATAAAATTCAACACCCCTTCCTAATTAAAACACACAACAAAGTGATAATAAAAAGAAATTTCTTCAACATACTGAAAACCCTATATGTAAAACAAAAAGCCAATATAATTATTAATGTAGAAAGACTAAGGGGAGTCTCCTTATGAACAGGGACCAGACAAGGATGTCTACTATCAATATTTTATTGGAAGTGCATGCTACAGAAATTAGTAGAGTAATTTAATACAGGAGTAAGACACAAGATCAAAAAACAAAAATCTGTGGGATTTCTCTACAGCAACAACAACAATGGGGGCGGGCACCAAAAAGGAAAACTAAAAAAGTAAAACCATTTATAGTAGCCAGACACAAGATGGAATCACTTGGGAATAAACCTAACTACAGACAAAAAGAACTTTGTAAAGAAAACTACAAAACATTACTACCAAAAAACCAACCAACCAAACAAACAAAAAACAAAACAAAACAAAACAACACAACCAACCCAGTAAGAGACCTAATTAAAATCTAAAAATCTGTTCATGGATAGGAAGATGGAACATACTGAAAATGATGTTCTTACTGAAAGTAATCTGCATGTTTAATGCAATCCCAATACAGATATCAAACTCAATTTTCAAAGCGATAGAAAACACAATCAGGAAGTTTATTTGGAATCGAAAGAAATCTCAAATATTCAAAGCTCTTCTGAAAAATAAAAATGAAGTGAGAGGCACATCTTGATCTCAAAACTACAGCCCTAGTAATCAAAATAGCACAGTGTTGGTACAATAACAGACACATAGACCAATTAAATGAAAATGAGAACCGAGCAATTAACCCATCTACCTATGGTCAATTGGTATTTGATAAGGAATTAAACCTATCAAATGGGGAAATGGCAACCTCTTCACCAAGTTGTGCTGAAAAAACAGAATATTTATTTGCAGAAGACTAAAACTGCATCCATATATCACATCAACAAAAAAAAAATCAACTCAAAGTGGATCAGAGAACTAAAAACCATAAGGATCATGTTGTTGTTGTGTGTTGTTGAGATGGAACAATCAATAATTGACCCTCCAACAGGTTTTCAGAGGCAATAAATCATATGGAGGAGACTGCTCATTCTTCTCCTGTGGAGCAGCTGGTAGATTCGAACCACATGCCTTTTGGATTTGAAGGCATCTAAGAGACAAGAAGACCAAATTGAGAATCTATAGACTATGGCATAAGTAAGTTTGCAAATATAGCCAGAAGTGTACAACCAGAAGAAGATAAAATGGATGACTGAGATTTTCCAAAAGTTAAGTCCTTGCGTGTCTCAAAAACTTTTCTCAGTAGTTGAAAAGAAAACTGGTAGACTGGGAATAAAAAACATTTGACAACGATATCTCAGACAAAAATATAATAATTAAAATTTACAGAATACTACAGGGCCTCCACAAGAAAATTAATGACAAAAAAGGCAAAAGACATAAAAAGACAAAAGAAGACATTCAGATAGTCAACAGACAAATGAAGAAATGCTTAAAATCACTGATTATCAGAGAGATACAATTCAAAACAACAATGAGCATATAGGGCAATGTTCAAGAAAATCAAGGAAGCGTCTCATAAAATAAAAAAACCCAACCAAAAATAGTAAATAGAAACACAACAGCGTCTCAGAAAAAAAAATCAGGAAATCCATAAGCACAGAAAACAGATGGAATAGAAATAACAGAAACACCACAAAAAAGTGCAACAAACTGACAGCAATAAAACAATAGGTGTGATTAAAGTGAATTAGAATGGCCTAAATATACTAGTCAAGAGAAAAACACTAGCAGAATGGAGAAGAAAAGAAGATACTTCCATACACTCTTCTGTGGAGTCTAAGGTTTATCATTCAAAATATCTTTCCTAGCCTACAATTACCTTTATTTTTTGCTAAAGTATTTTTGGTATTAAGGAGAGAGGATTAGGATGAGATACAAGCCCCATCCTACTAGAGGCTTATATAAGCTCATGGCACCACAGTCCTAGTCCTCTTTTAGGGATGCCTGTCTTCTACTGATGCTCTACAATTCTCACCAGTCTCTGCAAAACTAACCTGCACTTCTTTTTTGTCCTTTTTAAAATTAATTTTAATGAAAATTTACAGAGACTTTGGATTTCCATTCATTTATTGTTGCACTTTTCTCCCTGCCCACCCCTCCCCTCAGTACACTCTTCTCTTTGAAATGTAAAAGAAAAGTTCCCCCATTGTTTTACAATCCCTGCCCCCAGGTCCATTCCACTTGCAGCCTTCATTCTGGACTCCTGTCATGACAATAATACCTAATCACATACCACTTTTAAACAGTTTGCTCCCTCATCTGTTGCAATGCAGTATATATTATTTATCCCATCTTTCTCAGTTTCCCTCCAACCCCGATGTCAGTCCTGTTTTACAACCGTGGCACTATGCAGTAATTGTCCCTTTGTGACTGATATATTTCACCTAGCAAAATGTCCTTCAGAGTCATCCATTTTTAATAATATTGCATGATTCCTTGTTTTTTCATTGCAGCATAATATTCTATTGTGTGAATATACCACAGTTTCTCTATCCATTCGTTTGTTGATGGTTGTTTCCAACTCCTTGCTATCATGAACAAAGCCATTATAAACATGGGTGTGCATTTATCTGCTAGGGTGACAACTATGGTCTCTTAAGGAAGGGTATATTCCCAGTAGTGGAATTGTTGGGTCAAATGGTATTTCTATGTGCAACTTTTTGAGAAAGTGTCATACCTCCTTCCACAGTGGTTGCATCATTTTACACTTCCACCAACAGTGAATAAGGGTTCTTGTTTCTCCACAATCTCTCCAGCATTTGTTGCTTGCTGTTCTGTTAAATTTTTCTATTCTTACTGGAGTGAGATGATATCTCATAGTTGCTTTGATTTACATCTCTCTTAGAGCTAGGGATTTTGAACATTTCCTCATGTACTTGCTGGCCATCTGAATGTCTTCTTTGTTCAACTGTCTGTTCATATCTTGTGTCCATTTTTCAATTGGATTTTTTACCTTTTTCTTGTTGTGGTGCTCACGTTTTTAATAAATTCTAGATATAAGTCCCTTATCTGACATGTCATTACTGAAAACTTTTTCCCAGTCTGTGGCTTCCCTTTTTACCCTGTTGGAGAAGTTTTTGGATGTGCATAGGGATTTGATTCTTAGAGGGTCCCATTCATCTGTTTTATCTTCTCCTGGTTGTAGATTTTTCAGGGTGCTTAGAAGACTGTTTATGTTGTGGAATAGGACTACTAGATTTCTTCCAAGCTTTCCTTTAATGAAGTTTATAGTCCTTGGCTTTAGTCATAGGTCCATGATCCACCTAGAGTTGGTTTTTATGTATGGAGTGAGGTGTGGATCTTACTTGAGTCTTCTGCAGATGGTTTTCCAATTTTGCCAACACCTTTTGTTGAAAAGCAACCTGTATTTCTACAGTCACGTTTCTGAATGTCTGGGAGACCTTCCAGCCAAGCACAGAACCAAAGGACCTAGAGGAGCTAAGGAATTGAATAAAGGAGGACTGTTGCTGTCAGAAACCATAAAGATATACAGCAAATCAAGCATTTGGGACACTGTCAATTCAGCACTTCTTATAACTGCTCTGCTACTAATCTTAGCAGAACAAATTATGCTTACAACTCTCTATGATATAAAGTGAAAAGCAATTTAAAAATTGAACAAAAGTTGTTCTTGTTATGTGACATCAAATTGCTTGCAACTCTTAGCGACCCTATGTATAACAGGCCTGAAACCTACTCTATCCTTTAGCAACTTTATTGTCTCTGACACACCTACCCTCATTACCCCAACCAGTGTTTCATTCCATTTCATCAATGGTCTTCCGCTCTTTCTCCGTTTCTCCACCCTTCCAAGCATGATGTCTCTCTCCAAGGACCGGTCCCTCCTTGCAACATACTCAAAGTATGTCAAACAAAGTGTCAGAATCCTTGCCTCCAACAAGCAGGCTGGCTTCACCCTTTCTAGGATGAATCTGTTTGTTCTCCTGACAGTCAGCACCACAATTCAAAGGCATCAGTTCTCTTTCTATCATCCCTAGTCATTGTCCAGCTCTCTGGTGCACAGCAAGCAATTGTGAAGACTATGGCCTTGATCAAGCACACCTTAGTCTCAAGACTGATATCATTGCTCTTCATTATTCAGGAGAGGTCCCTGACAGCTGACTTTCCCAATGCAATTTGCTCCTTGACTTCCTGGCTGTTGATACCAAGAGTACTGATTGTGGAGCCAAGCAAACTAAAATTGTTAACAATCTCAGTCTCTTCACCATCCATCATGATACTGTCATCTAGCCAAGTGGTGAAAGTCTTTGCTTTCTTGGTGCTGAGCTTCAATCCATATTGAAGGATGCAGTCCTTGATCTTAAGCAACAAGCTCTTCAGGTCCTGCTCAGTTTCAGCAAGCAAGGTTAAAAGTAGTAATATTAATATCTGATAAACTAGGGTTCAAGACAAATCTCATAAAAGAGACAAAGAAGGGTATTATCTTACTTGGATCCACAATCAGTACACTTGGTATCAGCAGTCAGGAGATCAGGAGACATATTGCACTGAGAAAGACCTTCCCAAATTATTTAAGAGTAATGATATCAGTTTTAGATTAAGGTGCACCTGATTCAGGCCATGATCTTTTCACTCACTTGATATGCATCTGAGAGCTAGAACACTAATAAGGATGACTTTGGGATAAGATTTGATGTCTTTGGGCTGTAGTATTGGAGAAGTGTGCTGAATACTCCACAGAATGTTAAAAGAACAAACAGATAAGTCTTGGAGAAGGTACAGCCACAGTGCTTCTTGGAAGCAAAGATGATGAAGGTTTGTCTCACATTTTTTCAGTATGTTGCTAGGAGAGGTTGTTCCTCGGAAAGGGACATCATGCTTGGGAAGGTGGAGAGGTGGCTAAGGAGAGAAAGATCCTCAATCAAGTGGTTTGATATCACTTCAATAATCAATTTAGGTGTGTCAGAGGTTATGAAGATGGCACAGGATAGTACAAGGTTCAGATCTGTTGGTGATAGGATCACTATGAGTCGTACTCGACACAATGGCACCTAACAACAATAACATGATGTTGCTTATTGGCCCAATGGTGAGGATTTTTCTTTTCTTGATAGTGAGATATTGAAGGCTGCAGTCCTTGATCTTCTATAGCAAGTAGTTCAAGTCTTCCTCCTTCTCAGCAAGTAAGGTTGTATTATCTGCGTAGTGCAGGCTATTGATGAGTCTTCTTCCTATTTTGATGCCACATTCTTCTCCATGGAGTCCAGTTTCTCAAATGATTTGTTCAGCTTACAGATTGAACAAGTATGTAGAAAAGATGCTATCCTGACACACACTTTTGCTAATTTTAAATCCTTGCTTCATTCAGACAACACCTTCATGGTTTAGGTATAGGTTTTGTATGAGCATAATTAAGTGTTCTTGGATTCCATTCTTCTCAAAGTTAACCATAGTCTGTTATGACCCACACAATCAAATGCTTTCGCATAGTCAATGAAACACAAGTAAACACTGTTTTGGAATTCTTCACTTTCAATCAAGATCCATCTGACATCAGCAGTGATATTACTGGTGTCATGGTCTCTTCTAAATCCAGCTTGAACTTTTGACAATTCTCTGTGTACTGTTCTACCCATGCTTGCATTATCTTGAACAGTATTTTGCTTGCATGTGATATTAATGGTGTTGTGCGATAATGTCCACATTCTGTTGGATCACCTTTCTTAGGAATGAGAACAAACATAATTTTTATCCAATCAGTTGACCAGGCAGATGTTCTCCAAATTTCCAGGTATAAAACAGTGAGCACATAGAAAACTGCAACTGTTTTCTGAAACGAATCAGATTCCTGGGGCCATAGTTTTCACCAATGCTTTCAGTGCAGTTTGAACTTATGACTTCATTACCATTGACTCTTGATCTTTTCTTTATCTATTGTGATGCTGCCTCCAGATGCCTAAGGCTTATCATTCCAAATGTCTTTTCCTAGACTATAATTGTTTATTTTGTGCTGAAGTATTTATTGTATTAAGGAGAGAGGATAATAATCTTAGCAGACTAAGTGTTGGATTAGTCAAGTTCACTACAAAGGTCCAGACTTTTTATAACATGTGTCTTTGGAGAAAAAAGGGTAAACACAAGAATAAGAAATCTGAGGTCTCTGGATGAGTTAAGGAATGCCCATGTATTTGAGCCACTATTATGTTTTAGTCAGTGACTGAAGGCAAAAGTTACATATGGAATATGAAGTTAGTGTACCTAAAACCTGGAAATATGACGAATTGGATACATACAGAAATACAGGAAGATAAGGAAAGAGAGAAATTTAGCAATTCCTTGATTTTTGCTATTAGTGAGAGTGAGTGAATGAGTGCTGTAGAATCAGAACTGACCTTCTGGTGCGTTTTCAGAGGCAGTTAATCATGGTAGCATAATAAAAGGAAAAGAATGTAGGAAGTAAAATGGTTGAAATCAGAACTGAACAAAGTTCTACCAGGACAGAGTTATATCCCTTAATGTCAAACTCTTCCTGGAAAGGAAAAAGCATGTGAGAGCAACTAGAAATACCTCTTTGACTTGTAGTCACAAAAACAGTAGTCTGGGAGGCAGATGGGCAAGATGAAGAAACTATTTCAATCAGAGCGTATAGCATAAAGGAAATGTGTAAGTTTGTAGATCATTACCAGAAGCTTCCTGAGGAATCATAACTAAAGTGAATTGTAAAAGTGATGAAATTAAGAGCAGCGTCTGTAATTCTGAATACTAAAGAATGGAGGAGTATGTTTGGGTTAATGTCTGACCCGTAATTATCCATGAAATAGTCATGAATGACATTGCAAGATACAGTCACAGAACATATTAACCCAGAGGGGATTGTTAGCTTGTTAGAGTGAATAAGATATGTGATTAGGTTTCCTTTTCCCTCCAGGGAAACTGCTCCTCTTCTGTCTAAGTAACAAATGGAACACTCCAGAGGAAGAAGTTGATGATCTACATATGCAAGCCATGTTGTAATGGTTTTATGGCACTGAGGACATTCATCCAATGAATATGCCCTTACAGAAGGCTGTGGCAGAGATAGTAATCATTCAAGTACCTCCAACATGTGCACCTCATAAAGTATTGCTACTGAAGAACAAGGCAACAACTGAAGAAGCTGTGTTAACTTTATTGAAAAAACTTTCCCTTATGGACTTTAAGGATACAAGGAGCATCAGGGTGATACATAGGCAAACTGAAGGAGACCATGGGGAAAAGATTTACCCTATCAGGATGGAAAATTTTAGATTGTTACTTAGTAATCATGTTAGGAGGTTCCATTCGTTGGAGAAGGGCATGATTTGGGGAAGGGTGGAGGATTGGTGAAGGAGAGGAAGACCCTCAATCAGGTGGACTGATAAGTGACTATTGCAATGGGCTTTTGTGTGTAAGGAAGTGTGAAAATAGCACAGGATAGCACAAGGTTCAGATCCTTTGTTTATAGGGTCACCAGGAATCATGCTTGACTCAATGACATCTAACAAAACAACAACGGAATGAGATGAATATAGTAGGCATTGATGGAGTTGAGACAAAGTTTTAAGGCAGCACTATAGGAGATTAGGTGGACCAGTGAAGGCTTCCTCTGTTCTCCCAACACCAAGAACGCCTATATAAGTCCGTTCTATTTATCTGACGTATGAGGTAATTAATGATGAAGGAATCCACTCAGAAATGCTTGAAGCAGAAGCTCAGTTAGTTAATTAAGATACGGATTGCCAGGAAGTCCAGGGTCTTCTGGTCCAAACCCTAGCAGAAGGCTATATGCACATGTATGGGTAAAATGACCTGAGGATGGAGAAGAAATACTGTTGGGGCCTCTAGATACAGGAGCCCAAAGTATTGTAATTCCCAAACCTATTGATAATCTCTTGAAAGGACCTAAAGTTGTATTAGTAGGATATGGGAATGCAGCAATTAATGGGTCTAGAGTGAAGGTCTGAATGAGAAGGATATACAGAGTCACTGTACCAAAAAGAATTGACTAACACAGAAGAATTTAAAGAAACAATGTAAAAGCTAGAGCCTGTAGTGATGAAGGAAGAAATTCAAGCTGCTATGAAAGAATTAGCAAAAAATAAGGCTAAAGGAATTGACGGCATACCAATAGATATATTTTGACAAACAGATGCTGCCCTGGATGCACTCACCAAGTTGTGCCAAGAAATCTAGAGAACAACTACCTGGCCAACTGACTGGAAGAGATAGACGTATGTTTGTTTCCATTCCAAAGAAAGGTGACCCGACAGAGTGTGGAAATTATTCAACAATAGCATTAATATCAAGTGTAAGCAAGATTTTGCTGAAAATTATCCACAAAGGACTAGAACAGCACATCAGCAGAGAACTGCCAGATGTGCAGGCTGAATTTAGAAGAGACTGTGGTACTAGGGATATTATAGCTAATGTTAGGTGGATCTTGGATGAAGGCAGAGAGTAGCAGGAGAACGTCTATCTGTGTTTCAATGACTATGCAAAGGAATTTGACTGTGTGACTAACAACAAATTGTGGCTAACTCTGAGAAGAATGGGAATCCCAGAACATTTGATTGTGCTTATGCAAAACCTATACTTGGACCAGGAGGTAGTCGTCAGTGTAGATCAAGGAAACACGGAATCATTCAAAATCAGAAAGAGTGTACACCAGGGATGCATCCTATCACCATATCTTTTCAATGAATATGCAAAACAGATCATCCTGGAGGCTGGGTTCTATGAGGAGGAATGTGACATCAGGATGACTCATCAACAATCCGCATTATTCAGATGACACAATCCTGCTTTCTGAAACTGAGGAGGACCTGAAGTGCTTGCTGCAAAAGATCAAGGACTGCAGCCTTCAATATGGATTGAAGCTCAACATCAAGAAAACAAGTATTCTCACCATTGGGTCTATTGGCAGCATCATTATAGATGATGAAGAGATTGAAATTATTAACAACTTTAGTTTGATTGGCTCCACAATCAACACTCTTTGTATCAGCAGCTAGGAAATCAAAAGACGAATTGCACTAGGAAAGTCTTCTGTCAAGGACCTCTACAGAGTACTGAAGAGCAACGAAGTCAGTCTGGAGATTAAGGTGTGCCTGATCCAGGCTATAGTCTTCACAATTACATAATATGCATTAGAAATCTGGACAATGACTAGGGATGATAGAAGAATTGATACCTTGAGCTGTGGTGCTAGAGAAAAGTATTACATATACCATGGACTGCCAGGAGAACAAACAGGTTTATCCTAAAGAGGATGAAACCAAGCTACTCCTTGGAGGCAAGAATTCTGAAGCTTCATCTGTTATACTCTGGGCAAGTTGAAAGAAGACACCAGTCTTTGGGGAGGAACAACATGCTTAGAAGAGTGGAAGGACAGCGCAATAGAGGAAGTCCCTGGATGAGATGGATTGATTTAGTGACTGGGATAATGAGAGTAGGTGTGTCAGAGACAATAATGTTGACACAAGGTAGAGCAGGTTTCAGGGCTACTGCTATGAGTTGCAAATGATTCAATGGCACATAACAACAACAACAAACAGATGTTGTATGAAGTAATTGCATCATGCAACTACTTGCAGGTGGTGAGGAATTTTTTTTCTTGATATTGAGATGTAACCATATTGAAGGCTGTAATCCTTGACCCCCTTGAGCAAGTGTTTCAGGTCCTGAGTTTCTGTGAGGAAGATTGTGCCATCTGCTTAATACAAATTGTTGATTAGTCTTCCTCTGCATTCTTCTTTATGAAGAAGAAGCTGTACTCTAGATTTCTTGGCACAATCTGGTGAGCACATCCAGGGCTGGATCTGTCTGTCAAAATATGTCAATCGGTATTACATTGATTCTTAGAGCCTTATTTTTAGCAAATTACTTTAGAGCAGCTGAAACTTCTTTCGTTGTTACCATTGATTTTTAATATTATGCTAGATCCTGAAATGATTCTGTATCAGATAATTCTTTTTGGTACAATGACTATGTACATTCCTTCTATCTTCTTTTTTAAATTATTATTATTTTGTGTGCATGTACTGTCAAATCAGGTCTGACTGGTCCAGGAGGATATTGCTCCTCCTTCTCCTGCAGAGCATCTGGTGGATTTGAACCATGCACCTCTGGGACTTCAGTGCAGCTTCTTGCCACTAGGCCACCAGAGCTCCCCCTTCTATCTTCTTTTGATGCTTTGACCATTCAAGATTTTCCCCATAGCATTACTTAGTATTGCAATTCAGTGCTTAAATTTTCTTTCAGCTTTAGAAATGCCAACTGAGTTCTCCCTTTAATTTTTTTTTATTCCAGCTCTTTTCACATTTCCTTATCTCTTACTTTGTCTTCACAAGCTGTCATTGTTCAACCTTCTTGTTCAAATAGTCTCTGTTCAACTATTTAACTTGTGCATTTCTTCCCTTTCTTTTGGCTTCCTGGTATTCTAATGCAATATTCAGTCTCTTCTGACATCTTTTTGGGTATTTTCCCCCCTCCTCTCTTTTTGTAATGATTTTTCCTTTTTCTTCCCCCGCCCCCTTTTTTCCTTCAAGGATGACGTCCTTAATATCATCCTACAACTCATCTGGTCTTCATTCATTAGTGTTCAATACCTGTACTTGGGATGATATTTAAATTCAGGTAGGATAGACTGAAGGTTGTATTTTGATTCTGTGGCACAAATAGACATCCTTTAGATATGCTCCTCTTTCATCCAAGATTCATCAAACATCAACAACGATATCCTTGGTGGCACAACCTCTTCTGAATTGAGCTTGTATTTCTGATAGTTTTCTGTCAATGTAGTATTGCCGTTTTTTTAATAATCACCAGGAAAATTTAATATTGCTAAATATTTTCCACATACTGTTGGATCACCTCTTTAGGGGACAGGAATAAATATAATTCTCTTCCCATCACTTGGCCAACTTTCTATGCACAAACTGGTGAGCAAATCCAGAGCTGCATCTGTTTGTTGAAACTTGTCAGTTGGTATCCTTTCTACTCTTGAGGCCTTATGTTTTTGCCAATGCTTTCATTACAGCTTGGAATTCTTTCTTCATTGCCATTGGCTATTCATCAGATGACACTTCCTGGAATGGTTTTGTGTCAACCAAATATTTTTGGATATAGTGACTATGTATTTCCTTCATCCCCCTTTGATGCTTCTTTGATTATTCATTATTTTGCCCATAACATTCTCTAGTATTGCAACTTGAGGGCTGAATTTGCATTTCTTATTCTTTCACCTTGAGAAATGCTGAGCATCTTCTCTTTCTATTTTATAATTCCAGCTCTTTGCATATTTCAACATAATATTTGTTTTGCTTTATCAATATTTGCAATATTCTGCTTATTTCTTTTCCTTCAGAATTTCTTTCCTTCATTTTTGTATTCTTGAAATTAAAAAAATTTCTTCAAATAAGAATGAATACACAACATACAAAGTCTTTGTAATACAGTACAAGCAATATTCTAAGCTCAATTTACAGAAATAAATACATAAATAGTAAAAGAAGAGATAAAATCAACACTTAGAAACATCTCCAACATTTAGAAAAACCCTCAAAGTTTTCTGTAAGAAAACAAATAATAAAAATAAAATTAGAAATAAATAAAATGGAGGCTAGAAAACCAATAGAAAGAATTGAGAAGTTGATTCTATAAAATGATTAATAAAATCTACAAACATAATTCAAGTAAATGTTCCTTTTTTATTTTCAGGGAGGATCGTTAAACTCTCTTTTCCTCTTCCAAAACTTTCAAGGCGAAAGTTCCTGCTTTACTTTGCAAACAAAGTAGGAGGTAATTGGTAGAAAATGGAGTTTTCAGTTAAACTAACAAAAAGGACAGGATTTAGAATTTATAAAATACTTGTGCACCACAACAAGAAAAATGGGCACAGGATATGAACAGACACTTCATCAAAGAAGACATTCAGATGGCCAACAAGCACATGAAGAAATGTTGAAAATCCCTAACTCTAAGAGAGATACAAATCAAAACAACTGTGAGATATCATTTCATCCCAGTAAGAATAGCAAAATCTAACAGAACAGCAAACAACAAATGCCGGAGAGGTTGTGGAGAAACTAGAACCCTTATTCACTGTTGGTGGAAGTGTAAAATGGTGCAACCACTGTGGAAGGCGGTTTGGCACTTTCTCAAAAAATTGCAAATACCATTTGACCTAGCAATTCCATTACTGGAAATATACCCCAAAGAGACCATAACTGAAACCCAAGCATATATATGCACACCCATGTTTATCAAGGAGTTGGAAACAACCGTCCAAAAAAGGATGGATATAGAAGCTCTGGTATATTCACACAATGGAATATTACACTGTGTTGAAAAACAAGGAACTCATGCAATATTATTAAAAATGGGTGACCCTTACGACTATTATTCTGAGTGAAATATCTGAGTCACAAAAGGACAAATACTGCATGGTGCCACTGTTGTAAAACAGAACTGACATCGGGGTTGGGGGAGACTGAGAAAGATGGGTTCAATAATGTATACTGCATTGAAACAGATGAGGAAGAAAATTGTTTAAAAGGCATGTGTGATTAGGTATTTTTGTCATGAAGGGAGTCCAGAGCGAGGGCTACATAGTGGAGTGAACCTGGGAGGAGGGATTGTAAAACAATGAAAGAATTTTTCTTTTACTTTTTCAAGATGGGAGTGTACTGCGGGGGCGGGGGGGGGAGGGGAGAAAAGTGCAACAATGAATGAATGGTAATGAAAAATGAAAGAAAAGAAACCATAACTGCCACGCAGGCAGATATATGCACATCCATGTTTATTATGGCTTTGTTCACAATAGCAAAGAGTTGGAAACAACCTAAGTGCCCATCAACCAATGAATGGATAGAGATGTTGTGGTATATTCATATTCACACAATGGAATACTATGCTGCATTGAAAAACAAGGAACTCATGCAATATTATTCAAAATGGGTAACCTTGGAGGACATTATGCTGAGTGAAATATCTCAGTCACAAAAGGACAGGTGCTGCATGGTGCCACTATTGTAGAACGGGACTAACATCAGGGTCGGCGTGAGACTGAGAAAAATTAGATAAATAAGTTATGTATACTGCATTGAAACAGATGAGGGAGAGAACTGATTGAAAACAATATCTGGTTGGGTATTATGGTTATAGTGGAGTGTACTCAGGCTGGAGGGTGGGGGGCAGGTTGTATACTAATGAAGTAATTTTTCTTTCATTTTTCAAAGAGCTAACTAGGGGGAAGGGTAGGCAGGGAGTAAAATGCAACAATGAATGTATGGAAATTGAAATATCTCTAAATGTTCATTAAAATTAATTTTTTAAAAAGGGGGGGGAAGAGTCAACATCCTTAGTTTGTATTTACTGAATTCCTCCCTCCTGAAATTTGTTGTTGTTCTTATGTGTCTATGAGTTGCTTGCGACTCATAGAGACCCTATGTACAACAGCCCTAAACTCTGCTCTATTCTGTGTCAATCGCACTGTCTCCGATACACCCATCCCGATTACCCCAGTCACTGAATCAATGCACCTCATAGAGGGCCTTCCCCTCCTGTGCCGTCCCTCCACCCTCCCAAGCATGATGTCCCTCTCCAAAGGCCAGTCACTCCTTACAACATGTAGAAAGTTTGTTAGATGAAGCCTCAGCATCCTTGCCTCCAAGGAGCAGCCTGGTTTAACCCTCTCCAGGATGAATCTGTTTGTTTTCTTAGCAGTCCATTGTACTCTCAATACTCTTCTCCAGCACCACAGCTCAAAGGCATCAATTCTCCTTCTATCCTCCCTAGTCATTGTCTAACTCTGATGCATAGCATAAAATAAAAAATAGAGAACTCCTCCTTATCTGCAAAAAAATTCCCCATGAACCTTTGTTTTTGTTTTCTACTCCCTTGTCATTATCCTTTGTTTACCTTCTTGATGATTCTCAATAAATACAGAGAGGCATGGCTTGGGTGCTTCAGTCATCAGGACTGCTGTCCCCCTGTCTTTACTATCTCTTATCTAAAAATAAAAGGGGCATTTGGTTATCAAAATGGGGCTGGAATCCAGGTTGGGAAACCATCTGGAGCAACTGGATTCTACATAGTTTTGGTTTTCTAGTTCTTCTGAGGCATAGGGAAGAATGTTTAGTTGCCATTGGATGTAAGTTGATTTTACTTGTCCTCCTATTTAAAAAGGCATTTGGTCACCAATATTGGGCTGGAATCCAGGTTAAGAATTCATCTGTAGCCTCCAGATTCTACAGTTTTGTTTTTCTGGTTCTGGTGACAATTTGTGTAGAATGTATATTCACCATAGGGTGTGATCTGATTTTAACTTCCTGTTTAAAAAGGTATTTGGCCACCAGTATGGATTTGAAATCCAGATTAGGAAGTCAACTGGAGCAGCCAGATTCTACAGAGGTTTGTTTTTCTAGTTGTGGTGAGGCTTAGGGTAGAATGTGTACTTGCCATTGGGTGTTAGTTGATTTTATTTGGCCTCCTGTTTGAAAAGGAAATTGATCACCAGTCTAGGGGTAGAATCCAAGTTGAAAAGTAGTTTGTAGCAATGGGATTCTACAGAGGTTTGTTTTTCTGGTTCTGATGAGGCTTAGGGAAGAATGTATGTTTGCCCTTGTGTGTGAGTTGATTTTATCTGGCCTCCTATTTTAAAAGGCATTTGGTTGCGAGTATGGGGCTGGAATCCAGGTTAGGAAGTCATCTGGAGCCTCCAGATTGTACAGAGGTTTGTTTTTCTGGTTCTGGTGAGGCTTAGTGTAGAATGTGTACTCTCCATTGGGAGTAAGTTGAAATAGCAATAATAATAATTTGGCCTCCTGTTTGAAAAGACATTTGGTCCCCAGTATGGGGCTGGAATCCAAGTTGGAAAGTGGTCTAGAGCAGCTAGATTTTACAGAGGTTTGTTTTTCTGGTTCTTGTAAGGCTTAGGGTAGAATGTGTACTTCCCATTGGGTGTGAGAAGATTTTGTTCTACTTCCTGTTTGAAAAAGCATTTTGTCACCGCTATGGGGCTGGGTTCCAGTTTGGGAAATAATCTAGAGTAGCTGCATTCCACAGAGGTTTATATTTCTGGTTCTGTTGAGGCATAAAGTAGAATGTGTACTCAAGATTGGATGTGAGTTAATATTTTTCAACCTCCTCTTTGAAAAGACATTTGGTTCACGAGTATGGGCCTGGAATCCATTTCAGAAAGTTGTATGGAAATGCCAGATTCTACAAAGGTTTGTTTTTCTGGTTTGTTTGAGGTTCATTGTAGAATATGCAGTCTCCATTGGGTGTGAGTCGATTTTATTCAGTGTCCTGTTTGAAAAGACATTTGGTCACCAGTATGGGGATAGAATTCAGGTTGGGAAATCATCTAGAGAAGCTGGATTCTACAGAGGTTTGTTTTTCTAGTTCTGGTGAGACTAAGGGTAGAATATGTACTCTCCATTGGGTGTGAGTTGATTTTATTTGGCCTTCTGCTTGAAAAGGCATCTGGTCACCAATATTGGACTGGAATCCAGGTTGGGAAATCATCTGGAGCTGCTAGATTCAACAGATATTTGTTTTTCTGGTTCTGGTTAGGCTTAGGGTAGAATTTGTACTCATCCTTGTATGTGAGTTTATTTAATCCGGTGTCCTACTTAAAAAGGTCACCAGTAAGTAGACGGCTTGAATCAAGTTTGGGAAGTCATCTGGAGCCTCCAGATTCTACAGACTTTATTTTCCCTAGTTATGGTGAGCCTTAGTGTAGAATGTGTACTTGCCAGTAGTTGTGAGTTTATTTTAATAGGCCTTCTGTGTGAAAAGGCATTTGGTAACCAGTATGGGGCTGGAATTGATGTTGGGAAGTAGTCCTGAGCCTTTGGATTTTGTTTCTCTGGTGCTGGTGCAGCTTATTGTAAAATGTATACTCTCCATTATGTTTGGGTTTCTTTTATTCGGCCTCCTGTTATGTACTCGCCCTTGTGTATGAGTTTATTTTATCCAGCTTTCTATTTAATAAGGCATTTGGCCAGAAGTACGGGGGCTGGAATCTAGATTAGGAAGTTGTCTGGAGTCTCCAGATTCTACAAAGGTTTATTTTTCTGGTTCTGGTGAGGCTTAGTGTAGAATGTGTACTCACCATTGGGTGTGAGTTGATTTTATTCGGTCTTCTGTTTGACAAGGCATTTGCTCACCAGATGGGGCTGAAATCCATGGGGCTGAAACAGGGTACAATGCTACTCACTTTTATGTGTGAGTTGATTTTATCTGGCCTCCTATTAAAAAAGGCATTAGGTCATGAGTGCTTGACTGGAATCCAGGTTGGGAAGTCATCTGGAGTATCCAGAGTCTACAGAAGTTTGCTTTTCTCCTTCTGGTGACGCTTAGTGTAGAATGTGTACTCACCATTGGTTGTGAGTTGATTTTATTTGGCCTTCTGTATAAGAAGGCATTTGGTCAATATTATGGGGCTGAAATCCAGGTTGGGAAGACATCCTGAGACTTCAGATTATACAAAGTTTTGTTTTTCTGGTTCTGTTCAGTTATCTGTGTAGAATGTGTACTCTCTATTTTGTGTGCGTTGATTTTATTTTGCCTCCTGTTTGAAAAGGCATTTGATCATCAGTATTGGTCTGGAATCTCAATTAGGAAGTCATATGGATATTCCAGGTTCCACACAAGTTTGTTTTTCTAGTTCTGATGAGGCATAGGGTAGAATGTGGACTCCCCATTTTGAATGAATTGATTTTTTTAATGCCACCTTTTTGAAGAGACATTTGGTCCCCAGTATGGCAATGGAATCCAGGTTCTGAAAGTTTTCCAGCCTCCAGATTCTACAGAGGTTTTCGCTTTTTGTTGTTGTTGTTATTTTTGTGGTTTTTTCTGATTCTGTTGAGGCTTTAGGTAGAAGGTGTAGTCGACATTGATTGTGCATTGATTTTATTTGTTCTCCTGTTGAAAAGGCATGTTGTCACCAGTATGAAGCTGGAATCAAGGTTGGGAAGTCATGAGGAGCAGCCAGATTCTACAGAGGTTTGATTATCTAGTTCTAGTGAGGCTTAGGCTAGAATGTGTAATCACCATTGTGTGTTTTAATTTTATTCAGCCTGCTGCTTAATAAGACATTTGGTCACCAGTATGGGACTAGAATCCAGAATGGGAAGTCTTCTAGACCAGTCAGAATCAACACAGATTTGTTTCTCTGGTTCTGTTGAAGCTTAAGGTAGAATATGTAGTCACCATTGAGTGTGAATTGATTGTACTGGGCATCTTGTTTGAGGAGACATTTGGTTACTATGGAGCTGTAATTCAGGTTTGGAAGTTGTCTGAAAAAGCCAGATTCTACAGACATTTGTTTTTCTGGCTCTGGTGAGGCTTAGGGTAGCATGTGTAAAAGCCAGTGAGTGTGAGTTGATTTTATTCTGCCTCCTGTTTGAAAAGACATTTAGTCACCAATTTGGGGCTGATATTCAGCTTGGGAAGCCTTCCTGAGTGTTCAGATTCTACAGAATTTTGTTTTTCTGGTTTTGTTGAGGATTCTGTAGAATGTTTATTCTCTACTGGGTGTGAGTTGATATTTGGCTTCCTGTTTGAAAAAGCATTTGGTTACCAGTATGGGGCTAGTATCCAGGTTGGGAAGTCATCTGGGTCAGCTGAATTTTACAGACGTTTGTTTTACTGGTTCTGATGTGGCTTAGAGTAGAATGTGTACTCCCCATTGTGAGCGAGTTGATTTTTATGGCCACCTGTTTGAAAAGACATTTGGCCACCAGTATGGAGCTAGAATCCAGGTTCTGAAGGAGTTTGGAGCCACTGAATTTTACAGAGTTTTGTTTTTCTGGTTCTGTTGAGGTTTAAGGAAGAACGTGTAGTTGACATTGGGTGTGCATTGCTTTTATCCGGTCTCCTGTTAAAAGGCATGTTTTCACCAGTATGAAGCTGGAATCAAGATTGGGATGCCATCAGGAGCAGCCAGATTCTACAGCGGTTTGATTTTCTGGTTCTAGTGAGGCTTAGGTTAGAATGTGTACTTATCATTGTGTGTGAGTTAATTTTATTCAGCCTGCTATTTAAAAAGGCACTTGGTCACCAGTATGGGGCTGGAATATAGAATGGGAAGTAATCTTGACCAGCTGGATTCTACAAAGGTTTGTTTTTCTAGTTACATTGAGGCTTAGGGTAGACTATGTAGTCACCATTGGTTGTAAATTTATTTTATTTGGCATCTAGTTTGAGAAGACATTTGGTCACTATGGGGCTGGAATCCAGGTTTGGAAGTCTGAAAGAGCCAGATTCTACAGTGGTTTGTTTTTCTGGTTCTGGTGAGGCTTAGGGTAGAATATGTATGAGCCATTGTGTGTGAGTTCATTTTATTTGGCCTCCTGTTTGAAAAGGCATTTGGTCACTGTATGTGGATAGTATTCATGTTGGGAAATCTTCCTGAGCATCTAGATTCTACAGAGTTTCGTTTTTCTTATCCATTAAGGATTTTGTAGAATGTGTACTCTCTATTGGATGTGAGTTTATTTTATTCAGCCTTCTGTTTGAAAAGGCAATTAGTCACCAGTATAGGGCTGGAATCCAGGTTGGGAATTCTTCTACAAAGGTTTGTTTTTTCTTGTTCTGGTGAGGCTTAAGGTACAATGTGTACTTACCATTGTGTGTTAGTTGGTCATGGGTATGGTGCTGGAATCCAGGTTGGGAAGTCACCTGGAGCCTCCGGATTCTACTGAGGTTTGTTTTTCTGGTTCTGGTGAGGCTTAGGGTAGAATGAGTACTAGTCATTGGGTGGGAGTTCATTTTATTCAGCCTCGTGTTTGAAAAGGCATTTTTTTTTCACCAGAATGGGGCCGGAATCTTTGTTGGATAGTCATTGAGAACATCCAAATTCTGCATAGATTTATTTTTCTGATTTCCATGAGGCTTAGGGTAGAATATGTATTTGCCATTGAGTGTCAGTATATTGTATTTGGTCTCAAGTTAGAAAAGGTATTTGGTCACCAGTATGGGCCTGGCATCCAGGTTAGGAAGTCATCTGTAAAGGCAGTTTCTACAGAGGTTTGTTTTTCTGGTTCTGTTGAGGCTTAGGATACAATGTGTACTTTCCATTCTGTGTGAGTTGAAATTATTTGGTCTCCTATTTTGGAATGCTTTGGTCCCCAGTATGGTACTGGAATCCATGTGTAAAAGTCATCTAGAATGTCCAGATTCTACACAAGTTTATTTTTCTGGTTCTAGTGAGGCCTAGGCTAGAATGTGCAGTCACCATCAGTTGTGAGTTGATTTTATTTAACCTCCTTTTTGAGAAGGCACTTGATCACCAGTTTTGGGCTGTAATCCAGGTTTGGAAATAATCTGGAGTAGCCAGATTATACAGATGTTTGTCTCTCTTGTTCTGGTGAGGCTTAGTGTATAATGTGTGCTTGCCATTGGGTGTGAGTGTATTTTATTTGGCCTCCTGGTTGAAAAGATATTTGGTCACCAGTATGGGCCTGGCATCCAGGTTAGGAAGTCATCTGGAGGAGACAGATTCTAAAGAGGTTTATTTTTCTGGTTCTGGCCAGGCTTATATTGGAATGTGTACTCACCATTTTGTGCCAGTTAATTTTATTTAGCCTCCTATTTAGAAATGCATTTGGTCATAGTATGGGGCTGGAATCCAGGTTGGGAAGTCATCTGGAGTCTCTAAATTCTACAGTGGTTTGTGTTTCTGCTTATGCTGACACTTAGTGTAGAATGTGCACTAGCCATTGGATGTGAGTTAATTTTATTTTGCCTCCTGTTGACTTGGTCACCAATATGGGACTGGAATCCAGATTGGGAAGTCTTTGGAGCAGCAAGATTCTACCCAAGTTTGTTTATCTGGTTCTAGTGAGCCTTAGGCTATAATGTGCAGTCACAATTGGGTGTGAGTTTATTTTATTTGCCATTGGTGTAAGTTGATTTTATTCAGCCTCCTGTTTGAAAAGGCGTTTGATCACCAGCATGAGGCTAGAATCCAGGTGGAGAAGTTGTCTTGAACCTCTGGAGTCTAAAGAGTTGTGTGGGGTTTTTTTCCAGCTTTTTTGTGGATTTGTGTAGAATGTGTACTCGTCATTTGGTGTGACTTTATTTTATTTGGCCTCCTGTTTGAAAAGGTGTTGGGAAATTATCTGGAGCAGACAGATTCTACAGAGGTTTGTTTATCTGGTTTTGGTAAGGTTTTGTTAGAATGTATATTCCCATTATGTGTGAGTTGATTTTATTTGTCCACCTACTTGAAAAGGCATTTGTTCACCTGTTTGGGGCTGGAATCCAGGTTGGGAAGTAGTCTGTAGTAGCTGGGCTCTACAGAGGTTTGTTGTTCTGGTTCTAGTGAGGCTTATGGTAGAATCTGTACTCACCATTAGGTGTGAGTTGATTGTATTTGGCCTTCTATTTAAAAAAAAAAAAGCATTTGGTAACCAGTATGTGGCTGAAATCCATGTTAGAAATTTGACTGAAGCATCCAGATTCTACACAGGTTTGTTTTTCTGGTTTTTGGTGAGGTTCGGGTAGAATTTGTTTCAGTTGATTTTATTTGGCTTTCTGTTTGAAAAGGCATTTGATCACTAGTATGTGGCTTGACTCCAGGTTGGATTCAACAGAGGTTTGTTTTTCTGATTCTGATGAGGTTTAGTGTACAATGTGTACTCGTTTTGTCCATGAGTTGATTTTATTTGGGCTCTTCTAGAAAAGGTAGTTTTTCATCAGTATGGGCCTGGAATCCAGATTTGAAAGTAATGTGGAGCAGCCAGACTCTGCACAGGTTCATTTTTCTTTCTAGTGATGCTTAGGGTATAATGTGTACTCAACACAAGGTGTGAGTTGATTTTATTTGGCCTCCTGTTTGAGAAGGCATTTGGTCACC
This sequence comes from Elephantulus edwardii, assembly GCF_000299155.1. Classification (NCBI taxonomy): domain Eukaryota; kingdom Metazoa; phylum Chordata; class Mammalia; order Macroscelidea; family Macroscelididae; genus Elephantulus; species Elephantulus edwardii. Next base: position 800,423 of record NW_006400173.1, read on the forward strand.
AGTTTGGGTCTGGAATCCAGGTTTGGAAATAGCCTAGAACAGCCAGATTCTACCAAAGTTGATATCTCTTATTCTGGTGAGGCTTAGGTAGAATATGAACTCTCCTTTGGGTGTGAGTTGATTTTATTCATCCACCTGTTTGAAAAGGCATTTGGTCACCAGTATAGTGCTAGGATCTATGTTGGGATGCTGGCTCAAAGAGCCAGGCTCTACAGTTTTGTTTTTCTGGTTCAGCCTGACTTGGAGTAAAATGTGTATTTGTCATTGAATGTGATTTAACTTTATTCAACTTCCTATTTAAAAAAGCATTTGGTCAGTGTATGGAACTGGAATCTCAGATGAGATATCGTCTGGAGCAGGTGGATTCTACAGGTTCGGTTTTCTGGTTCTACTGAGACTTTGAATAAAATGTGTACTCCCCATTGGGTGTGAGTTGATTTTATACTGCCTCCTGTTTGAAAAGGCATTTGTTCAGCAGAATGGTGTTGAAATCCAGGTTGGGAAGTCATCTGGAGCAGGTGGATTCTACAGAGTTTTGTTTTTCTAAAGTTTTGGGTGTGGCATAATATAGAATGTGTATTCCCCACTTCGTGTGAGTTGGTATTATTCAGCCACCTGTTTGAAAAACCATTTGATCACTAGTATGGGGTTGAAACCCAGGTTCGAAAGTCATCTGGACCCACCAAATTCTACAAAGGTCTGTTTTTCTCTTTCTGTTGAGACTTAGTGAGTGTGTACTCACTACTAGATTTGAATTAATTTTATTTGGGTTTTTCTTGAAAAGGCATTTAGTCACCAGTATGGGGTTGGAATCCAGGAGGGTAAGTCATCTAGAGCATCCAGATTCTACACAGGTTTGTTTTACTTCTTATGGTGAGGCACAGGGTAGAATGTGTAGTCGCCACTGTGATTTTTTTTTTTATTCAGCCTCCTATTTAAGAATGCATTGGGAAGTCACCTGGAACCTCTAAATTCTGAACAGGTTTAATTTTCTGGTTCTGATGAAGCATAAGGTAGAATTTGCACTAGCCATTGGGTGTGAGTTGATTTTATTCAGCTTCCGGTTAGAAAAGCATTTTTTCACCAGTATGGGCCTGGAATCTATTTTGGATAGTCATCTACAGGTTCCAGATTCTGCACAGGTTTCTTTTTTCAGGTTTGGTGAGGCTTAGGGTAGAATGTGTATTTGCCATTGGTTATCAGTTGATTTTATTTTGGCTCCTGTTGGAAATGTCATTCCTCCCTCCCCCCCCTACCCCAGTATCATGTTGAAATCCAGGTTTTGAAATCATCTGAAGCAGTTGGATTCTACATAGGTTTATTTTTCTGGTTCTGGTGAGGCTTAGCACAGAATGTGTAGTTGCCATTGTGTGTTATTTGATTTGATTTGGCTCCTATTTAAGAAGTAATTTGGTCACCAGTATTAGGCTAGAATCCAGTTTGGGAAGTGGACTGGAGCAGCCAGATTCTACAGACATTTGTTTTTCTGGTTCTGTTGAGGCCTAGGGTAGAATGTGAACTCCCCCTGGGTTTGAGTGTATTTAATTTGCCTTCCTATTTGAAAAGACATTTAGGCACCAAAATGGAATGGAAATCCAGTTTGGAAATTAATATGGAGCAGCCAGATCCTATAGTGGTTTATCTTTTTGGTTCTGGTGACACTTATGTTAGGATGTGTACTCACCATTGTGTGAGTTGATTTTGTTCAGCTTTCAATTTACAAATGGATTTGATCACCAGTATAGGGCTGGAATCCAGATAAGGAAGTCGTTTGAAGCCTCTGAGTCTATAGAGGCTTGTTTTTCTGGTTTGGCTGAGTTAAAACTCACCTTTGGGTATGAGTTTATTTTATTGTGTCACCTGTTTGAAAAGGCATTTATTTCGCCACCAGTATAGTGCTGGAATGTATATGTTCGAAAGTGGTCTGCTACCTCCAAATTTTACAGAGGTTTGTTTTTCTGGTTCTGCTGAAGCTTAGGATGGGTGTGTACTCCCCATTGGGTGTGAGTTGATTTTATTCAGCTTCTTGTTTGAAAAGGTATTTGGTCACTGGTATGGGGCTAGAATTCAGGTTGAAAAGTCATCTAGAACAGTCAGATTCTACAGAGGTTGGTTTTACTGGTTCTGGTGATGCTTAGGATAGAATGTGCACTCATCCATGTGTATGAGTTGATTTTATCAGGTATCCTATGCAAAAGGGCCTTTTTTCATGAGTATTATGCTGGAATCCAGGTTGGGAAGTCACCTGGATCCTCTGGATTCTACAGAGGTATGTTTTTCTGGTTCTGGTGAGCCTTGGTGTAAAATGTGTAATTGCCCTGGGTGTGAGTTGATTTTCTTCAGCCTCCTGTTTGAAAAAAGCATTTGTCACCAGTATGGGACTGGAATCAAGGTTTAGAAGTGGTCTGAAGCTTCCAGTTTCTACAGAGGTTGGTTTTTTTGTTTCTGTTCAGGTTTAAGGTAGACTATGTACTCACCATTGGGTTTGAGTATATTTTATTCTGCCTCCTGTTGAAAAAGCATGTGGTGACCAGTATAGGGCTGGAATCCAGGATCTGAATTCGTCAGGAGCAACCAGATTCTACAGAGGTTTGTTTTTCTGGTTCTAGTGAGGCTTAGGTTAGAATGAGTACTGGCCACCCTGTGTGAGTTTATTTTATTAAACATCCTATATATAAAGGCATTTGGTCTCCAGTAGGCGCTGGAATACAGATTGAGGAGTTGTCTCAAGCAGCTGGTTTGTTTTCTGGTTCTAGAGAGGCCTAAGGTAGAATGTGCAGTTTCCATTGGGTGTAAATTGATTTTATTCAGGCTTTTGTTTGAGTAGTGATTTGGTCACAAATATGTGTCTAGAATCCGGGTTTGGAAATAGTCTAGAGTAGCCAGATTCTACAGAAGTTGGTTCTCTTGTTCTGATGACACTTAGGTAAAATTTGTACACCCACTGGGTGTGACTTGATTTTATTCATCCACCTGTTTGAAAAGGCATTTGGTCACTAGACAGCTCAAGGAGCTGGATTCTACAGAGTTTTGTTTTTCTGATTCAGGTATGGCTTAGGGTAAAATATGTATTTTTCATTGACTGTGATTTAATTTTATTCGACCTCCTATTTAAAAAAGCATGTGGTCAGTGTTTGGTACTGGAATCGATGATAGGATATTGTCTGGAGGAACTTGATTCTACAGAGGTTTCTTTTTCTTGTTTTGGTGAGACTTAGGGTAATATGTGTACTCCCTATTGGGTGTGATTAGATTTTTTCAGCCACCTGTTTTAAAAGGCATTTGATCACCAGCATGCAGCTGGATTCCTGATTGGATGGAGCATTCATCCAAGTTCTACAGAGGTTTATGTTTTATGGTTCTGGTGAGGCTTAGGTTATAATGTGTATCTCCCATTGGGTGTGAGTTTATTTTATATGGTCTCCTGTTTGAAAACGCATTTGGGCACCAGTATGAGGATGGAAGCCAGGTTTAGAAGTCGTCTAGTTCAGCCAGATTTCACAGAGGTTTGTTTTTGTTTGTTCTGGTGAGTCTTAGGGTAGAACGTGTACTCCCCATTTGGTGTGAGTTGATATTATTTGTCCACCTGTTTGAAAAGGCATCTAGCCACTAGTCACCAGTATGGGGCTGGAATCCATGTTTCAAAGTCATCTGGAGCCTCCAAAATCTACAGAGGTTTGTTTTTCTATTTCTGTTGAGGCTTAGTGTACAATGTATACACGCCATTGGTGTGGGTTGATTTTATTTGGTTTCTTCTTGAAAAGGAATTTGGTCACCAGTATGGGGTTGGAATGTAGGTTAGGAAGTCATCTGGAGCAGCTAGATTCTGCAGAGGTTTGTTTTTTTCTAATTCTGGTGAGGCTTAGGGTAGAATGTGTACTCACCATTGGGTATGAGTTGATTTTATCTGGCGTCCTGATTGAGAAGGCATTTGGTCAATAGTTTCAGGCTGGAATCCAGATTTGGAAATAGTCTTGAGCAGCTGGATTTTACCAAGATTTGTTGCTCTTGTTTTGGTGAGGCTTAGTTAGAATATGTACTCCCCATCGGGGAGAGTTGATTTTATTTGTCCACTGATTTGAAAAGGCATTTGGTCACCAGTATAATGCTGGGATCTAGGTTGGGAAGTAGGCTGCAGTTGGTGGATTCTACAGAAATGTGTTTTTCTGCTTCAGGTGAGGCTTAGGGTAGAATGTGGATTTGCAGTTGGTTGTGATTTAATTGTATTCATCCTTGTACTTCAAAAAGTACGCAACTCCTGCAAGCAACTGGAATCCAGGATGGGATATAAACTGGAGCAGCTGGATTCTACAGAGGTTTGTTTTTCTGGTTCTTGTGAGCCTATTGGGTGTGAGTAGATTTTTTTCCCCCAGCCACCTGTTTGAAAAGACATTTGATCACCAGGATGGGGCTAGATTCCAGGTTGGGAAGTCAGTTGGAACAGCCAGTTTCTACAAAGGTTTGTTTCCTGTTCTGGTGTGGCACAGGTAGAATGTGTACTTCCCATTAGGTGTGAGTTGATTTTCTTTGGTCACCAGTTTGAAAAGGCATTTTGTCACCTGTATGGGGCTGGAATACATGTTGGGAAGTTGTCTGGAGCAGCCTATTTCTCCAGAGGTTTGGTTTTCTGGTTCTGATAAGGCTTAGCATAAAATGTGTACTCCTCATTGCGAGTGAGTTGATTTTTTTTTAAATCACCTGTTTTAAAAAACATATGGTCTCCAGTATGGGGCTGGCATCTAGGTTCTGAAGGTTACTGGAACCTCTAAATTCTACAGAGTTTTATTTTTGTGATTCTCTTGAGGCATAAGGTTGAATGTGTAGTGGATATTGGATGTGCATTGATGTTATTTGGACTCCTGTTGAAAAGGCATGTTGTCACCAGTATGAGGCAGGATTCCAGGTTGGGAAGTCATCAGGAGCAGCCAGATTATATAGAGGATTGATTTTCTGGTTCTAGTGAGGCTTTGGTTAGAATTTGTACTCTCCATTGTGTATGAGTTCATTTTATTCGGCCTGCTATTTAAAAGGGCACTTGGTCAACAGTATGGGGCTGGGATCCAGAATGGGAAGTTGTCTTGAGCATCTGGAATGTACACAGGCTTGTTTCTTTGGATCTGTCGAAGTTTATTGTCAAATATGTGGTTGACATTGGGTGTGAATCGATTTTATTGGACATCTTGTTTCAGAAGACATTTGGTTAGTATGGGGCTGAAATCCAGGTTTGGAAGTCATCTGAAAGAGTCAAATTATACAGAGGTTTGTTTTTCTGGTGAGGCTTAGGGTAGAATGTGTACTAGCCATTGTGTGTGAGTTGATTTTATTCAGCCTCCTGTTTCAAAAGACATTGGGTCACCAGTATGGATCTGGTATTCAGGTTGGGAAATTGGCCTGAGCCTACGGATTCTACAGAGTTTTGTTTTTCTAATTCTGTTGAGGATTTTAAAGAATGTGTACTCTCTATTGGGGTGAGTTGATTTTATTTGGCTTCCTGGTTGAAAAGGCATTTGGTCACCAGTATGGGGCTGGAATCCAGTTTGGGAATTCATCTATAGCAATGAGGCTTAGGGTACAATGTGTACTTGCCATTGTGTGTCCATTGATTTTATTTGGCTTCCAGTTTGAAAAGACATTTGGTTACCAGTATGGGTCTGGCATCCAGGATAGGAAGTCATCTGGAGTAGCCAGATTCTACAGAAGTTAATTTTTCTGATTCTGGTGAGGCTTAGGGTAGAATGTGTACTCACCCTTGTGTGTGAGTTGATTTTTTTCAGCCTTCTATTTAAAAAGGCATTTGGTGATAAGTATGGGGCTGGAATTCAGTTTGGGAAGTCACCTGGATCCTCCGGATTCTACTGAGATTTCTTTCTCTGGTTCTGATTGAGTTTAGGGTACAATGTGTACTAGCCATTGGGTGTAAGTTTATTTTATTCACCCTCCTGTTGGAAAAGGCATTTTTATTTCACCAGTATGGGGCTGGAATCCATTTTTGGATAGTCATCTAGAACATCCAGATTCTGGTTTTGGTGAGGCTTAGGGTAGAATGTGTATTTGCCATTGGGTGTCTGTTGATTTTATTTTGGCTCCTGTTTGAAATGTCATTCGCCCCCTCCCCCCACCAGTATCATGCTGGAATCAGGTTTTGAAATCATCCAGAGCAGCTAGATTCTATATATCATGGCCAAAATGAGGTTGGAAACCAGATTTTAAGCTCTGGACCAGCCGTATTTTACAGATTTTTTTTTCTGGTTCTGATGAGGCTTAGTGTAGAATATGTACTCCCATTTGGTTGTGTATTTATTTTATTCAGGCACCTGTTTGAAAAGGCATTTAATCACCAGAATGGGGCTTGAATTCTGGTTGGGGAGTCGTTTGGAGCAGGTGGATTCTATAGATGTTTGTTTTTCGGGTTCAGGTGAGGCTTAGTGTAAAGTGCGTCCTTGCCATTGGGTGTGAGTTGATCTTATTCGGCCTCATATTTAAAAAAGCACTTGGTCATAAGGATGAGCCTGGATTCCAGGTTGGGAAATTGTCTGGAACAGCTGGATTCTACAGAGGTTTCTTTTTCTGCTTCTGGTGAGGCTTAGGGTAGAATGTGTGTTCACCATTGGATGTAAGTTGATTTTATTTGGATTCCTATTTAAAAAGGCATTTGGTCACAAGTATAAGGCTAGGAACCTCATTTGGAAGGTTGTCTGGAGCCTCCAGATTCTACACAAGTTTGTGTTTCTGATTTTGGTGAGGCTTAGGGTAGAATGTGTACTTGCCTCTGGGTTTCAGTTGATTTTATTTGGCCTCATATTAAAAAGACATTTGATCACCTGAATGGAGTGGGAATCCAGGTTAGGAAGTCATCTGAATCCTCTGGATTCTACAAAGGTTTATGGTTTTGGTTCTGGTGAGGCTTAGGTTTGAATGTGTACTCACCATTGGGTGTGAGTTTATTTTATTTGACCTCCTGTTTGAGAAGGCATTTAGTCACAATTTTGGAACTGGAATCCAGGTTTGGAAATAGTCTGGAGCAGATTAATGCTACAGAGGTTTGTTGTTTGTTTTTTTTTTTTTCTCTTGTTCTGGTGAGGCTTAGGTAGAATGTTTACTCCCCATAGGGTGTGGGTTGGTTTTATTTGTCCCCCTGTTTGAAAAGACATTTGATCACCAGAATGGGGCTTGAATACAGGTTAGGAAGTCGTCTAAAGCAGGCAGATTCTGCAGAGGTGTGTTTTTCTGGGTCACGTGAAGCTTAGCGTAAAATGTGTACTCACTGTTGGGTTTGAGTTTATTTTATTTTGCCTCATATATAAAAAGGTATTTGGTCACTAGTAAGGGGCTGCAATCCAGGTAAGGAAATTGTCTGAGGCATCTAGATTCTACAGAGGTTTCTTTTTCTGCTTATTTTGAGACTTAGACTAGAATGTGCCATCATCATTGGATGTGGGTTGACTTTATTCAGCCTCCTATTTAAAAAGGCATTTGGTCACCAGTATGTGGCTGGAATCCAGGATGGGTAGTCGTCTGTAGCATCCAGATTCCACACAGGTTTGCTTTTCAGGTTTTGGTGACGCTTAGGATAGAATGTGCACTCACCATTGGGTTTCAGTTGATTTTATTTGGCCTCCTATTGAAAAGACATTTTGCCACCAGTATGGGGCTGGAATCCAGGTTAGCAAATCATCTGGAGAGGACGAATTCCATAGAGGTTTGTTTTTCTAGTTATGATGAGGCTCAGGGTAGAATGTATACTTGCCATTGGCTGTGAGTTGATTTTATTTGGCCTCCCATTTGAAAAGGCATACATTCACCAATTTCTGGCTGGAACACAGGTTTGGAAATAGTCTGGAGCAGCCAGATTCTACAGAGGTTTGCTTGTCCATTTCATTTGAGGCTTAGGGTAGAATATGTACTCCTCTTTCGCTGTCTGTAGATATTTTTTTTGCCACTTATTTGAAAAGTCATTTGGTCACCAGTATGGTGCTGGACTACAGCTGGGGAAGTCATTGGAGCTGCCAGATTCTACAAAGCTTTGTTTCTATTGTTCTTGTGAGGCTTAGGGTAGAATGTGTTGTTGCCATTGGGTGTGGGTTGATTTTTGGGGGGGTTCCTCTAGAAAAGACATTTGATCACCAGTATGGGGCCAGAATCCAAGTTCAGAAATCGTCTGGAACTGCCAAATTCTACAGAGGTTTGTTTTTCTGGTTTAGGTGAGGCTTAGGGTACAGTGTGTAATCGCAATTGGGTATAATTTAATTTTATTTGTCATCCTGTTTGAAAAGGCTTTTGGTCACCAGTATTGGGCTTGAATCCAGGATGGGTAATCATCTGGAGCTGCTGTATTCTTCAGGGTTTTTTTTTTCTGGTTCTGGTGAGTCTTAGGGTAGAATGTGTTCTCATCATTGGGTATGAGTTGATTTTATTTATTTAGCCTCCTGCTGAAAAGGCATTTGGTCACCAGTATTGGGTTGGAATCCAGCTTGGGAAGTCATCTGGATATTTTGGATTCTACAATGATTTGTTCTGGTTTTGGGTTTTTTGTGAAACTTGTTCTGGTGGTGCTTAGGTTAGAATGTGTAGTTGTCATTGGGTGTGAGTTGATTTTATTTGACCTCACATATGAGAAGATATTTAGTCACCAGTATGAGGTTGGAATCCAGGTTTATAAGTCTTCTGGAGCTGCAGGGTTCTATAGAGGGTTTTTGTTGTTGTTTCTGGTTTTTATAAGGCTTAAGGTAGAATGTGTACTTCCCTTTGAGTATGAGTTTATTTTAATCATTCACCTGTTTAAAAAAGCATTTGGTCATCAGTATGTAAGTGGATTCCAGGTTGGAAAGTCATCTGGAGCAGTAGATGTTTGTTTTTCTGGATCTAGTGGAGCTCAGGGTAGAATGTATACTAGCCATTGTGTATGATTTAACTTTACTCAGCCTCCTATTTACAAAGGTATTTAGTCACCACTATGGGTCAGAGATCCTGGATAGGAAGTCATCTGGAGAAGCCAAATTTTACAGAGGTTTGTTTTGCTGGTTCTGGTGAGGCTTAGGATAGAACGAGTTCTCACCATTGAATGTGAGTAGATTTTATCTGACCTCCTGTTTAAAAAGGCATTTGGTAACCAGTATGGGACTTGAATCAGATTGGGAAGTCGTCAGAAGCCTCTAGATTCTATAGAGGTTTGTTTTTTTAGTTCTGGTGAGTTTTAGTTCAGAATGTATACTTGCCATTGGGTTTGAGTTGATTTTATTTGACCTCCTGTTTGAAAAGGCATTTGGTCACCATTATGGGGCTAGAATCCAGGTTGGGATGTTGTCTGGAGCAGCTGAATTCTACAGAGATTTATTTTTGTGGTTCTGGTGAGACTTAGGTTAGAATGTGTACCCGTTATTGGGTGTGAGTTGATTTTATTCAGCCTCCTGTTTGAAAAGGCATTTGGTCACTGGTATTGGGCTAGAATCCTGGTTGGGAAGTTGTCTGGATAGTCCAGATTCTATAAAAGTTTTGGGTTTTGTTTTTTGTTGTTGTTTTTGTTCTGGGGAGGCTTAGGATAGAATGTGTATTTCCCTTTGAGTGTAAGTTGATTTAATTCATCCGCCTGTTTGAAAAGGCATTTGGTCACCAGTGTGGGGTTGGAATTCAGGTTCGGAATTCATCTCAGCAGCCAGACTCTACAGATGTTTGTTTTTTCTGGATTTGGTGGGCTTTAGGGCAGAAAGAGTAGGTACCATTGGGCATGATTTAATTTAATTGGCCTCTTATTTAAAAAGGCATTTGGTCACCAGTATAGGGTTGGATTGCAGGTTGGAAATCCTCTGGAGGAGTCATATTCTGCACAGGTTTTTTTTTCTGGTTCTGGTGAGGTTGTTGCCATTGGGTGTGAGTTGATTTTATTTGGCCTCCTGTTAGAAAAGGTACTTGGTCACCATTATAATGCTGGATGCCAGATTTGGAAGTTATCTGGAGTAGCCAAATTTTATAAAGGCTTGGTTTTTTTTTGGGGGGGGGTTCTGGTGCTGTTTAGTGTAGAATGTGTACTCTCCATTCATTGAGAGTTGATTTTATTCGGCCACCTGTTTGAAAAGTCACTTAGACACCAGAAAGGCACTGGAACCCTGGTTCAACAGTCATCTGGTGCAAACAGATTATATATATTTTTCTGGTTCAGGTGAGGATTAGTGTAGAACGTATACTCTCCACTGTGTGTGTTAATTTTATTTGGGCTTCTGTTTAAAAAGGCATTTGATCAGCAGGATGAAACAGGAATTGAGGCTGTGGAATCATCTGGAGTCTTCATCTTATATAGACTTCTGTTTTTCTGGTTCAGGTGAGGCTTTGCATAGAATGTGGACTCCCCATTGGGTGTGAGTTTATTTTACTTGGCCTCCTGATTGAAAGGCATTTGGTCACCAGTATAGGATTGGAATCCTGGTTGGGAAGTCTTCTGGAGCAGCCATATTCTACAAAGGTTTGTTTTCCTGGTTCTGGTGAGGCTTAGGGTAAGAACGTGTACTCATTATTGAGTATGAGTTGATTTTATTTGGCCTCCTGTTTGAAAAGGCATTTTGTCACTGGTATTGGGCTGGAATTCCGATTGGGAAGTTGTCTAGATATTCCAGATTCTACAGAGGTTTTTTATTCTGAGTTGCTTTTATTCACCCACCTCTTTTAAAAGGCAAATTTGGCTAGCAGTATGGGGCTGGAATCCAGTTTTAGAAATATTCTGGAGCATCCGGATTCTACAAAGCTTTGCTTCTCTTCTTCTGACAAGGGTTAGGATAGAATATTTACTCCTGATTGGGTGTGAGTTGATTTTATTTGTCCACCTGTTTGAAAAAGCATTTGGTCACCAATATCAGGTTGGAATCTAGGTTCGGAAGTTGGCTGGAGCAGCTGGATTCTACAGAGAGTTACATTTTTTTGGTTCAGGTGAGGCTTAGGGTAGAATGTGTATTCACCATTGTGTGTGGTTTCATTTTCTTCAGCCTTCTATTAAAGAAAATATTTGGTCATCAATATTGGGCTGGATTCTACATAGGTTTGTTCTTCTGATTCTGGTGAAACTTTGGGTAAAATGTGTACTCATCATTAGATGTCAGTTGATTTTATTCAGCCTCCTGTTTAAAAAGGCATTTGATCACCAGTATAGGGCTCAAATCCAGGTTATGAAGTCTGCTAGAGCTTGCAGATTCTACAGACGTTTGTTTTTCTGGTTCTGGTGAGGCTTAGGGTAGAATCTGTTCTTGCCATTGGGTGTGAGTAGATTTTAATCAACCTCCTGTTTGAGAAGGAATTTGTTCTCCGGTATGGAGCTGGAATCCAGGTTTGGAAGTCATCTGAAGGAGCTGGATTCTACAGAGTTTTGTTTTTCTGGTTCTGATGAGGCATAGGATAGAATATTTACTAGCCATTGTGTGTGACTTGATTTTATTCAGCCAACTGTTTGAAAAGGCTTTTGGTCACCAATATGGGGCCTGAACCCAGGTTCAGAAGTCATCTGGAACCACTGAATTCTATAGAGGCTTGTTTCTCTAGTTTAAGTGAGGCTTAGAGTAGAATGTGTATATTCACCATTGGGTTTTATTTCATTTTATTTGACATCCCATTTGAAAAGGCATTTGGTCATCAGTATGTGACTGGAATCTAGGTTGGGATGTCGTCTGGAGCAGTCAAATTCTACAGATGTTTGTTTTTCTGGTTCTGGTGAGGCTTAAGGTAAAATGTGTACTCATTATTGGATGTGAATTATTTTTATTCAGCCTCCTGTTTGATAAGGAATTTGTTCACTGGTAGTGATCTGGAATCCAGGTTGTGAGTTTTTCTAGAGTTGTCAAATTCCACAGAGGTTTGTTTTTGTGGTTCAGGTGGGCATAGGACAGAATCTGTACTTGCTGTAGGGTGTGAGTTGATTTTATCCAATCTCCTGTTTGAAAAGATATTTGGTCAACAATATGTTGTGGAATCTAGGTTGGGATGTCATCTACATATTTCAGATTCTGCACAATTTTGTTTTTCTGGTTCCAGTGAGGCTTAGGTTAGAATGTGCAGTCACCGTTGAAAATGAGTGGATTTTATTCAGCCTCCTGTTTAAAAGACATTTGGTCACCCATATGGGGCTCGAATTCAGGCTGATAAGTTGTCTGGAGTAGCCAGATTCTACACAGTTTTGTTTTTCTGGTTCTGGTGAGGCTTAGGGTAGAAAGTCTACTTGTCATTGTGTGTGAGTAGATTTTATTCTGTTTCCTGTTTAAAAAGGCTTTTAGTCACCAGTATGTGGCTAAAATCCAGGTTGGGAAGTTGTCTAGAGCCTCTGGATTCTACTGAGGTTTCTTTTTCTGCTTCTGGTGAGGATTAGGTGACAATATGTACTCGTCATTAGATGTGAGATTATTTTATTCAGTCTCTTATTGAAAAAAGGCATTTGGTCTCCATTATGGACCTGGAGTTCAGGTTGGGAAATAGTGTGGAGCCTCCAGAATCTACATAAGTTTGCTTTTCTGGTTCTTGTAAAGTTTACAACAGAATGTGTACTAGCTATTTGGTGTGAGTTGATTTTATTTTGCCTCCTGTTTTAAAAGACATTTGGTCACCAGTATGGGGCTGGAATCCAGGTTAGGAAGTAAACTGGAACAGTGGGATTTTACAGACTTCACTCCCCCTCCCCCCAGTACTGGTGAGGATTAGTACAGAATGTGTAACCAAATTGGGTGTGAGTTTATTTTATTTGGCCTGCTGTTTGAAAAGGCATGTGATCACCAGTATGGAGCTGGTATCCCGGTTGGGAAGTCGACTGGAGCAGCCAGATTCTACAGAGGTTTGTTTTTCTGGTTCTGATGAGGCTTAGGGTAGAATGTATACTCGCCATTTTGTGTGAGCAGATTTTATTCAGTTTCCTATTTAAAAAAGAACCCTGATCAAAATAAGGGGCTGGAATCCCGATTGGAAAGTTGTCTGGAGCTTCCACATTCTACAGAGGTTTGCTTTTCTGGTTCTGGTGAGACTTAGTGTTGAATGTGCACTCACCAGTGAGTGTGAGTTGATTCTATTTGGCCTTCTGTTTCAAAAGGCATTTGGTCACCAGCATGGGGCTGGAATCTAGGATGGGAAGTTGTCTGGCACTGCCAGATTCTACAGAGGTTTTGTTGTTGTTGTTGTTGTTTTCATTTAGGTGGATTTAGGGTAGAATGTGTACTTGACATTGGGTGTGATTGAATTTTATTCAACCTCTTATTTAATATAGTATTTGTTCACCAGTATGGGGCTGGAATCCAGGTTGAGAAGTCTGTAGCAGCAAGACTGTACAGATTTTGTTGTTGTTGTTGTTTTGTTTGTTTGTTTCTGGTGAGGCTTAGGGTAGAATGTTTACACGTCATTGGGTGTAAGTTGATTTTATTCAGCATCCTATTTGAAAAGACATTTGGTCACCAGTATGGGGCTGGAATACAGGTTGGGAAATTGTCTGGCTATTTCGGCTTCTACACAGGTTTGCTTTTCTGGTTATGGTGAGGCTTAGAATGTGTAGTCACGACTGGGTGTGAGTTGATTTTATTCAGCGTCCTGTTTGAAAAGGCATTTGGTCACCACTATGGAGATTGAACCCAGGTTGGGAAGTCTTCTGGAGCAGCTGTATTCTACAGAGGTTTGTTTTAGTGGTTCTGTCTAAGCTTAGTGCAGAATGTGTACTTACCATTGAGTATGATTTAGTTTTATTCTGCTCCCAGTTTGATAAGGCATTTGGTCACCAGTATGGGGCTGAATTGCAGGTTGGGAAATCATTTAGAGCAGCTGGTAGCTGGTTTGTTTTTCTGGTTCCAGTGAGGATTAGCATATAGTTTGTATTTGCCATTGGGTGTGAGTTGATTTTATTTGGCCTCTTGTTTTAAAAGGCATTTGGTCACCAATATGGGCCTTGAAGTCAGGTTGGGAAGTCGTTTGGACCCTCCAGATTCAGCAGAGGCTTATTTTGCTGGTTTGGGTGAGGCGTAGGGTAGAATGTAATCTTGCCATTTGTTGAATTTATTTTATCTGGCCTCCTGTTTCCAAAAGCTTTTTTTTTCACCAGTATGAGGCTGGAATCCAGGTTGGGAAGACATCTAGAGCAGCTGGATTTTATAGAGGTTTCTTTTTCTGGCTCTGGTGAGGCTTAGGGAAGAATGTGTACTTTCTTTGGGGTGTGAGTTGATTTTATTTGTCAACCTATTTGAAAAGGCATTTGGTTACCAGTATGTGGCTGGAATCTAGGTTGGTAAGTCATGTGGAGCATCCAGATCCTATAGATGTTTGTTTTTTCTGGATCTAGTGGGACTTAGGGTAGAATGTGTACTCACCATTGGGTATGATTTATTTTAATTCAGCCTCCTATTTGAAAGGGCTGAATTCCAGGTTAGTAAATCATCTAGAGCAGCTAAATTCTGCACAGGGTTATTTTTGTGCTCTAGTGAGGATTAGTGTAGAATGTGTATTTGCCATTGGATGTGATTGATTTTTATGGCCTCCTGTTTTAAAAGGTAACCAGTATGGGCATGGAATTCAGGTTGAGAAGTCCTTTGGAGCCTCCATATTCGACAGAGGATTGCTTTGCTGGCTGATATTATTTGGCCTCCTGCTTCAAAAGGCATTTTTTTCACCGGCATTCAGCTGGAATCCAGCTTGGGAAGTCATCGGAAGCCACCGGATTCTACAGAAGTTTCTTTTTCTGGTTCAGGTGGATTTAGTTTAGAATGTTTACTTACCATTGGGTGTGATTTAATTTTATTTTATCTACTACTTAAAAAAATAAAGCCAAAGGCCATGTAACCCTGGTATGTACACTTGCTGTATGGAGCTGTGAAGCTGAACACTGTGACACTGATGAGTCAAATACGAGAATGGTTACCCATGGTGAACAGTGTTTGATGGAGCTCCCTGATTAAAACAAGCTTAGAAGCAGGAGTGGCATCCACTTCCATAATAGCTTGCCTCTGGAAACCCTATGAACCCGGAGAAAGGACGAAAATTATGCAGGTGTCCAGGACTTTCGTTCATAGGATTGCAATGAATTGCCTACGACTCGATGGCACTTAACAACAACAACTTAAAAAATGAATTTGGTCACCAGTATAGTGTTGCAATGTAGGCTTGGATGTAGTTTGGGACATTTGGATTCTATGGAGGTTTGTTTTTCTTGTTCTTGGGAGGATTAGTGTAGAATGTGTATTTGCTATAGGATATGAGTTAATTTTATTTGGCCTCCTCTTTGAAAAGGCATTTGGTCACCAGTATGGGGCTGGAATCCAGGTTCAGAAGTCGTCTGGAGCAGCCAGATTCTACAGACATTTGGTTTTCTGATTCTTGTGAGGCTTAGGGTAGAATGTGTACAGGCCATTTGTATGTGAATAGATTTTATTTGGCTTTCTATTTTAAATGGTATTTGGTCACTAGTTTGGTACTGGATTTCATATTGAGAAGTCATTTGGAGCCTCAAAATTCTACGGAGGTTTTCTTTTCTGGTTCTGTTGAGACTTCCTGGCAGATTGTGTATTCGCTATTGGGTTTTAGTTTATCTTATTTGGCTTCCTTTTAAAAAAGCATTTGGTCACTTGTATTGGGCTGGAATCCAAGTTGGGAAATCGTCTAGAGCATCCAGATTCTATAGAGGTATTTTTTCTTTTTATTCTTCTCCTGGTTCTAGTGAGGCTAAAGGTAGAATATGTACTTGTCATCCGGTGTAAGTTTACTTTATTTGGCCTACTGTATGAGAAGGCATGTGTTCACCAGTATGGTGACGTTGTCCGGAGCTGCTGGATTCTACAGAGGCTTGTCTTTCTGGTTCAGGTAGGCTTAGGGTAGAATGTGTACTCACCACTGGGTGTAATTTAATTTTATTTGACCTCCTGTTTAAAAGGTCACCAGTATAGGGGTGGAATCCAGGCTTGGAAGTTGTCTCGAGCAGTTGGATTACTGAGGGTTTTTTTTCTGGTTTTGGTCAGGATTAGAGTAGAATGTGTACTCCCCATTGGTTGTGAGTTCATTTTATTTGTCCACCTTTTTGAAATGGTATTTGGTCACCAGTATAGGGCTGGAATCTGGTTAAATGTAGTGTAGAATGTATATTCATCATTGGATATGAGTGGGTTTTATTTGGCCTCCTGTTTTAAAAGGCATTTGATCACCAGTATGGGGCTGAAAGTCTTCTGTAGCAGCCACATTCACAGAGGTTTGTTTTTCTGGTTCTATTGAGGTTTAGGGTAGAACATGTACTTGCCTTTGTTTGAGAATAAATTTTATTTAGTTTCCTATTTAAAAAGGCACTTTGTCATGAGTATGTGGCTGGAATCCAAATTGGAAAGTAGTCTGAAGCAGCCAGATTCTACAGAGATTTGGTTTTCTGGTTCTGATGAGGCTTATGGTACAATATGTAGTTGGTATTGTGTGAGTTGATTTTATTTGGCCTCCTGTTTGGAAAGACATTTAGTCACCATTATGGGACTGGAATCCTTGTTAGGAAGTTGTCTGGAGCAGCTGGATTTTACAGAGATTTGTTTTTCTGGTTCAGGCAAACTTAGGGTAGAATATGTTCTCACTGTTGTATGTGAGCTGGAATCAAGGTTCAGAAGTCGTCTGGAGCCTCCAAATTCTACAGAAGTTTGTTTTGTTTTGTTTTTCTTTTCCGATTTTGGTGAGGCTTAGATTAGAATGTGGACTGACTGTTTGGTGTGAGTTGAGTTTATTCGGCCTCCTGTCTGAAAAAATATTTGGTCACAAGTATGGGGCTTGAATTCAGGTCGGGATGTCATGTAGATCAGCTAGATTATAAAGAGGTTTGCTTTCCTGGTTCTGGTGAGGCATAGGGAAGAATGTGTTCTTGTCATTGGGTGTGAGTTGATTTTATTTGACCTCCTGTTTTAAAGAGGCATTTGGTCACCCGTTTGGAGTTGGAATCCTGGTTGGGAGTCCATCTTGGATTCCAGCCCTAATCTGGTGACCATATGCACTTTTAACCAGGAGGCCGAATAAAATCAACTCACACCTAATAGGGAGTACACATTCTACCCTAAGCTTCACCAGTACCAGAAAAACACACCTCTGTAATAAATGGCTGCTCCAGATGACATGGATAGTAACTCGGGCAATGGGGATTAGTGTATCAGAGTCAGTGAGACTGGCTCAAGAGAGGGCAGGCTTCAGAGCTGCTGTACATAGGGTTTCTATGGTTCACAATTGGCTTGATGACACATAACAACAACAACAACAACAACAACCATCCACCTTCATCTTTCTGCTCTTACTATTCACTCCTTAGATCTCCATACACATTTTACTAGTTATACTTTTATTTTTATAATAATGGTCTTATGCAGTATTTGTCCTTATGAGACTGAGTTAGTTCACTCAGAATAATACTCTCCAGTCTCTTCCAAGTCATGTAGTATTTTTCATAATCCATCTCATCCATGGTCATCTTCTCCTGCACTGTCCCTCCACCCTTCTTCAAGAAACAGTTTCTCCTGGCAACATCCCCAAAGTATGTGAGACAGAGCTTCCTTTATATAGTCAATGAAACACAGGTAGACATTCCGCTGGTACTCTTTGCTTTCTGCCAAGATCCACCTGACATAGGCATTAATGTCTCCAGTGCCACAATCTCTTCTAAACACAGCTTGTATTTCTGATAGTTCTGTCAATGTGCTGTTCCACTCATTTATGGATAATCTTCAGCAGGATTTTACTAGTGTGTCATATTAGTGATATTGTATGATAATTTCCACAATCTATCAGGTCACTTTTTAAAAAATGAGAATAAATATGTATCTCTTCCAGTCAGTAGGCCAGGTGGTTGTCCTCCAGTTTCTTGGCACAACCTGGTGACCACATCCAGGGCAGAATCTGTTTGTTGAAATACATCAATTGGTATTTCATCAATTCCTGGGGCTTTATATTTGCCAAGTCCTTCATAGCTGCCTGAATTTCCTCCTTCATCATCATTGCCTCTTAATCATATGTTGCTTCTTGACATTCTTCAGCGTAAGACAATTCTTTTTGGTAAAATGACTCTGTATACTCTTTCTATGTTCTTTTAATGCTTCCTGAATCATTCAATATTCTGTCCATAGAATCATTAAACATTGCAGCTCGTGGCTTGAATTTGTTCTTTAATTCCTTCAGCTTAAGAAATGCCAAGTGAGTTTGGCTCTTTTGATTTTCTGACTCCAGCTCTTTGCACATTTCACTATAATAATTTGCCTTGTTTTTCCAAGCTTCCCTTTGAAATCTTCTATTCAGCTCCTTAACTTTTCATTTCTTCCTTTTGCTTTGGCTTCTTGGTACTGTAGTGCAATATACAGAGTCTCTTCTGACATCCATTTTGGTCTTTTTTTTCTTCTTCATTCTTTGTAATGCCTTTTGCATTCTTCATGAATGATATTCTTGATGTCTTCCCACAGCTCATCTAGTTTTTGTTCATTAGGGTTCAAGCCTTCAAACATGTTCCTGAGTTGGTTTTTAAATTCAGGTAGGATAGACCCAAGATCAATTTTTTATCCCTTGGATATGATTTAACCTTTTTAGCTTTAATTTGCATATGAGTAGTTCATGGTCTGTTCCACAATCGGCACCTAGTCTAGTTTTCAATGCTGATATTGAATTTCTCCAATGATTCTTTTTACAGATGCAATTCTTCTTATTCCTGTCCATACCATCAGGTGAAATCCATGTGTATAATCTGCATTTATGTTTCTTTAAAAGTATTTCCTATGACTAAATCATTGATTATGCAGAATTCTGTAATTCTATGATGATGGGGGGGAAGAATCACAGGGCTGTACAATTTAGTGTGTGAAGGGAGAAGGCAAATGTAATTGTAAAACATACTGAGAATGATTGTATGAAACATAATGTCAATGAATGTAAGAGTAGGGAAAAATAGCTGCATAATAAAATTGTAAATGATTTTTTAAAACCCCATACACAACACAAAACAACCAATGCTCAGACTTTGGCCAACCTTTCTAGAAGCATGTGGCATTGGCACTGGCAGCCAGCAGCTACAGGACCAAGGCCTTTTGACTGTATAGCAGTCATCTTACTCAGCTGCCATATTACACAACTACTGAAACCTCCAGTTCTCAAGTCCAATTTGAGTGTGTTTTTGAGCCAGGATGATCTTCATAGCAGCCCTAGGAGAGAAGCTGATTTAGTTTCCTTTCTGGTAGTCACCCTAGCCCACAGAGCTTAGTTGCCAGGAGAGAAAGGAAAAAAGATAAGTGGTGCCCCCACCCTAGTTCCAGCAAACTTTACCACAGAAGAAGGAGCACAGGAAAGGTGAGTAGCATTCCCCTTCCCTACTGGACTGTTGAGCTCCTTAACTGAAGCAAGTGTGCCCATAAACCAGAGACATATTATAGCAGGCAAGTTGTCCTTCCCTCCTCTGGAACACATCGATCCCTGGCCAAGGTCATAAACATAGCAGCTGTTATAACAAATATAATATACTTAATATTATAATAAGTAACTCTAAAACAATAATGATATATTAGAAGCAGACCACCTTGCCCTTTACAAAAACCAAAGCAAGACATCATCCCCTTAAAGTGATCAAAACACAGAATTAATCAATTTCATGAAGTTGGAAAATTTAGTCAAATTTTATGTCAAGGAATTAAAGAACAGGATTGAGTCATTTTAGTGAGTGGAAAAAAATTCAAAGAACTGCAGGATTATAAAATCAAAAGACAGCGGAATGCAGATTAAAAAAATGAGGTGTTAGAAACTCTAGAAAAACAAGAAGCTGCAATCTAAAGTATTAGAAACAGTATCTCAGAAACTGTCAACATGTTGGAGGGACAGATGAGTAGAATTAAGAATAACATGCACATAACTGGAATCCCAGAACAGGAAGAAGCAAAACAACAACAGCAAAAGGCACTGGGAAAGTTGTGTAATAGTTACTAGAAGAAAAGTTTCCAGCTGTCATGAAGAATGAAAGAATATACATATAAGAAGCTGAATGAGCCCCATATAGAATGGAACCCAAAAGAAAAATACCAAGGCCTATCATAGTCAAATTTGCCAGAACCAAAGACAAGGAGAGAAATCTGAAAGCAGCTAGGGAAAAGTTAACAATAATCTATAAAGGAGAGATAATAAGATTAACTACCAGTTTCTCAGAAGAAACCATGCAATCAAGAAGACGGAGGAATGATATATATATCAAACACTCAAAGACCACAAATGTCAACCAACAATATTGTACCCAGAAAAACTTGTCCATCAAATATGATGGAGAGATCAAGATATTCTCAAGAAAGCAGAACATAAGGGAGTTTGTAAGAACAAGACCAATATTGCAAGAAATTCTGAAGGAAGTTCTTCTCACAGAGACACCACAGAAAGGAGGATGGATCTAAGTAATCAGCAACAACACCAAAAAGAATCCAACAAAATGATACCAATAAGTCCTCACCTTTTAATTTAATTTCATTAATTTAATTGAATGTGAATGGTTTAAATGCACCAGTGAACAGACAAAGATTTTTATATTGGATTTAAAAAAAAAACAAACCCCAAAACCAAAACCCATCAATATACTGCTTACAAGACACACACCTGAAAAGTGAAGATAAAGACAGGCTAAAAAAGAGTGGAATAAAAATACATACCAAGCAAATGGCAATAAGAAAAAAGCAGGAGTAGCATTATTAATATCTGATACAATAAATTTAAATACAAAAACCATCACAAAGACAAAAGAATATCACTATATAATGTTAAAAATGTTAACATAACAAGAGAATATCATGATAGTAAACATATATGCACCTAATGATAGAGCTGCAAAATCTCACATAGCAAACATTAGTAGAACTGAAAAGAGAAGTAAAAAAAAAAAAAACCAAACACCCAAACAACATAATAGTAGTAGGATACTTTAGTATACCACTCTCAAGGAAAGATAGAACTACCGGAAAGAAATTCAACAAAAACACTGAAGAAAGAAACCACACAATCAACCAACTTGATCTTATACATATATACAAGCTAATATTCCCCCTAAAATTTCAGTAGGCATTTTTCTCCAGTACTCATGGACCATTCTCCAGTGAAAGTAATATGTTAGGTCACAAAGCAATCTTCAATAAAATTAAAATAGTACAAACTATTTTCTCAGACCACAATGCTATACAATTAGAAATCAACAAAAAGAAGATAGAGGAGACAAATCATACACCTGGAAGCTGAACAACATCCTGCTTGAATGTGAGTGGGTAACAGAAGAAATAAAAAAGGAAATAAATGAGGTTATTGAAACAAATGAGAATGAAAATATAACTTAGGAAAACCTCTGGGAAACAGCCAAAGCAGTATTCAGGGGGAAATTCATAGCAATAAACAAACACATCAAAAGGGAAGGGAGGGGAAAAAAGATAATTGATTATTTAACCAAACATCTCCAACAAGTAAAAACAAAACAAAACAAAAGAAAACCCAACCAAAAAACAACACACAGGAAGAAGCTTTGACAAATTCTAAAAGAAAAGAAATTATAAAAATTAGGGTGGAAATACGTGGAACATAAAAAAGAAAAATAATTAGAAAGAACAAGACCAGGAATTAGTTCTTCAAAAAGGTCAATAATATTAGCAAACAACTAGCAAAACTAACAAAGGAAAAGAAAGGAAAGACACAAATAATTCAAATAAGAGATGAAAGGAGAGATGTTGCAACAGAATCAAATGAAATAAAAAAGTTAACAATTAAATTTTATTAAAATCTATACCTAAACAAATATGAAAACCTAGAGAAAATGAAAAACAAAACACACAATCAAAACTGACAGAGACTGAAATAGAACACCTTGATCCCACCATTAAAAAAAAGAACTTGAACAGATCATAAAAAAAAAAAATGTAAAAAAAAAAGGCCTGGGCTAGATTGTTTTACTATTGAATTTTATCAAGCATTCAGAGGAGAACTGTCAATGATTCTACATAAAGTATTTCAGAATATAGAAAAAGAAGGAATGCTTCCAAACTATCCTTGACACCAAAGCCAGGTAAAGACATCACCAAAATGAGAAAACAAAACAAAACAAAAACAACCCACAAACACTATAGACCAATATCTCTCATGAACATAAATGCAAAAATCCTCAACAAAACCCTGGCCAATAGAATCCAACAGTACATAAAATAAAAATTCATCATGTTCAAGTGGGATTCATAACAAGTATGCAAAAGTGGTTGAACAAGTATGCAAAAGAAAAACAATGTAATTCATCACATTAACAGATAAAAAACTAGAATAAAAGAATCCTATTAATTAATTCAGAAAAGGCTTTTGACAAAGTCCAGCACCCTTTTCTGGTAAAAACACTCAACAAAATAGAAATTGAGGGTAATTTTCATAGTAAAAAGTATATACGCGAAACCAAAAACTAACATCGTTCTCAATGGAGAGAAATGAAAGACCTTCCCCTTGAGAATAGGAACAAGGTAAGATGCTCATCATTATCTCACATTGAATATAGTATTGGAAGTATTACTGAAGGAAATAAGAGATATCCAAATTGGCAAAGAAGAGGTAAAACTATCTCTGTATGCAGATGATATGATAGTATACTTAGAAAAACCTAAATATTCAGCAAGAAAACTATTGAACATACACAACCAATTCGTCAAAGTCGCAGGATGCAAGATCAATATAAAAAAATCAGTTTGTTTTCTACAGAGTGCAAAGAGAATGTAGAAATGGAGCTAATAAGATATCATCTAACCCCAGTAAGAATAGCAAAATTTAAAGGAGCAACAAACATCAAATGTTGGCGAGTTTGTGGAGAAAGTGGAACTCTTATTCACTGTTGTTGGGAGAGTAAAATGATGCAACCACTATGGAAAGCAGGAGAGCGCTTTTTCAAAAAGTTGCAAACAGAAATACCATTTGACCCAGCAATTCCACTACTGGGTCAATAAACCATAACTGTCACCCAAGTAGATATATGCACACCCATGTTTATTGTTGCTTTGTTCACAATAGCAAAGAGTTGGAAACAACCCAAGTGCCAATCAACAAACAAATGGATAGAGAAGCTGTGGTATATTCACACAATGGAATACTATGCTGCAATTGAAAACAAGGAACTCATGAAATATTATTCAAAATGGGTGACCCTGGAGGACATTATACTGAGAGAAATATCTCAGTCACAAAAGGACAAATATTGCATAGTGTCACTGTTGTAAAATGGGACTGACATCGGAGTTGAGGGTAGACTGAGAATGAGGGGATAAATAATATATACTGCATTGAAACAGTTGAAGGAGATAACTGTTTAAAAGGCATATATAATTAGGTATTATTGTCATGACAGGAGTTCAGAACAAAGGCTGCTTAGTGGAGTGGACTTGGTATGAGGGATTGTAATAAAAGAATTTTTCTTTTACTTTTCAAAGAGAAGAGCAAATTGGGAAGGAGGGCAGGGAGAAAAGTGCAACAAAGAATGAATGGAAATCCAAAGTCTCCGTAAGCTTTCATTAAAATTAATTTTGTTGTTGTTGTTGTTAAGTGCCGTCGAGTCACAGGAAATTAATTTTTTAAAAAGTAAAAAAAAAAGAAATGGAGTTAATAAAAACATTACCAATTACAAAAGCTAATCAACAGGAATGGCATCCACTTCCTAAATAACATGCCTTTGTAAACCCTATAAACTTTGATAAATGTATATGGTTGTAGAGTGGCTTCCGGCCTTTTGTTTATGGGGTTGCTATGAGTCGTGTTCCACTCAAAGGCAATCAACAACAACAATCACAAGATTAATACTTGAGTATAAATCTAACTAGAGATGCAAAAGACTTATACAAAGAAAACGACAAAATATTACTAGAAGAAACAAAAAGAATTCTAGAGAAATGGAGGAATATATCATGCTTATTTATAGGATGACACAATATAGTCAAGATGATCATTCCAAATGCAGTCTAAAAGTTCAGTGCAAACCCAATACGGATGCTGATTCCATTCTTCAGCAAGATGAAAAAGCAAATTTCCAATTTTATCTGAAATGGAAAGAGACCCCGATTTCAAATGTTACTACACAGTCATGGTGGTCAAGACAGCATGGTATTGGCACATAAACAGCACATAGACCAATGGAATACAATTGAGAACTCAGAAATCAACTCATCTACCTCTAGTCAATCAATTTTTTGACAAGGAGAAGTCAGTTAGGTGTGTAAATAGCAGCCTCTTAAACAAATGGTGGCAAAATTGGAAATTTGTCTGCAGAAAACTTAAGCAAGACCCACCTCAAGTCATGCATGAAAACTAACATAAAGCGGATCAGGGACCTAGGAGCAAGACCAAAAACTCTAAAATTCATCAGAGAAAAGCTAGGAACCACGCTAATAGATGAAATCCACAGCATGAAAAGACTTCTAAGAATAACGAAAAACCTACAACCAAGAAAAAAATGAAATAGATGAAACGGGACCTTCTAAGAACCAAATCTTCATGCACACCAAAAAAAATTTCTCCCCCAGGATAAAAAGGAAACCTACAGACCGGGAAAAATATTTGGCAATTACATATCTGATAAGGTTCTCAACAAGAAAAGGGTAAACAATAAAATCACAAAATTGGCACAGGATATGAACAGACACTTCACCAAAGAAGACATTCAGATGGCAAACACAAGAAACGATGTTTTAAATACCTAACTATCAGAGAGATGCAAATCTAAACAACTATGAGATATCATCTCACCCCAGCAATAATAGCAAAGTTCAACAAGGCAGCAAACAACAAATGCTGATGAAGTTGTGGAGAGGTTGGAACTCCTATTCACTGTTGGTGGGAATGTAAAATGGAAGGTGTTTTGGCACTTCTCAAAAAGTTGAAAATAGGAATACCATTTGACCCAGCAATTCCACTGCTGCAAATATAACCTAATGAAACCAGAGCAATGAATCAAACAGATGTATACACACTAATGATTATTGCTGTGTTTTTCACAGTAGCAAACAGATGGAAGCAACCCAATTGCCTATCAGCAAACAAATGGATAGAAAAACTATGGTACATTCACACAATGTATTATTTTGCAGCACTGAATGACAATGAACTTGTAAAACATTATATAACTTGGGTGAATCTAGAAGACATTAAGCTGAGTGAAATATCTCAGTCACAAAGGTACAAATAATGCATAACACCACTGTTATAAAATAGAACTGGCATGACAAGTTGAGGGAGGGGGAAAAAAGTAGATTGACAATAAACACTGCATTGGAACAGATTAGTGGAAGAATTGTCTTAAAGGATATATGATTAGGCATTATATGTATGACAAAAATCTGGAACAAGAAGTGTGTTGCAATGTGAACTGAGGAAGTCGTTAGGGAGAGTGAAGGAAGAAAATGTGCAACAATGACTGAATTAAAACCTAACCTCTGTAAAGTCTTGTTAAAATCACTCTTTTAAAAGGTTGATGACAGCATAACTAAAGAATAATTTTTTAAAAACTGTAAAAGGTATAAGAAAAAAAAGAGAGAAATTTAGGAGTCCTGATCTAAAGCTTAGATAGACTATCAAACAACAAAAAAGTGGACAATCAGGAAAGGATAAAATGGATGAATGAGATCTTCTAAAAATTAATTCTTATGTGCCTCATAAATTCTCATAAAAATAAAAATAGTATTAGGCAATTATGTATCTAAGAATGGAATCAGAGCCAAAATACTTCATCATTTCAACATTAAAAAGACAAAAAGCCCAATTAAAACATGGGCAAAAGACATAAAGGCTTTTCATCAAAGAAGGCATTCAGATGACCAAAAAACAGAAGTGCAAGAAATGCTCAAGATCACTTGTTATTAGAGAGATGCAAATCATAACAACAGTGAGATATTATCTCATCCTAGCAAAAGTAGCTGTTCAACAGGACAGTGAACAACTGATGGTGGCGAAAGTATGGTGCAATTGAAATTCTCATACATTTCTCCTGGGAATGCAAACTGATTCACCACTGTGAAAAGCAATTTGGCATTTCTTTGAAAGTTGTAAATAGAAATACACGTTGACTATTCAGTTCTGCTATCAGGAATATATTTTAAAAAATAAAATAAGTGTTTGGGCAAATACAGATATATGCATACTTATGTTTATTCACCATAGTAAAGAGAGGGAAACAACCCAAATGCCTAAGAACAAAAGAATGAATAGAGAAACTCTAGTATACACACACTATACAACACTGAAATACAACGAAGAATTTGTGAAACACTATACAACATATATAAGTCTAAAGGACATTGCACCAAGTAAAAATAAGTCACAAAAGGACAAAGATTGTATAAAGTCAGTGTTATGAAAGGCTAGAGAAAGTTTTACACACAGAGTGAATCAATCTAGTATAATTACCCAGGACAGGAAGAGGGGTAGTAGAAAATATACCCCAAGGAAATTAGGACTGAGATACAAACGAAGATTTGTACACCAATGTTTATAGCTGCATTATTCACAATCACAATAACATGGGAAAAGCCCAAATGTCCAAACACAACCAAATGGATTGAGAAATTGTGGTACATTCACACAAAGGAATACTATGCAGCACTCAGGCGCAATGCTTTGGAAAAATACTACATAACTTGGGAGAGACTGAAGAGCATTATGCTTAGTGAACTAACTCAGTCTCATAAGGATATATACTGTATAAGACCATTAATGTAAAAATAGAAGGATAACTAGTAAAACGTGTCATGTATGGGAGTCCAAAGGGGAAAGGAGTGGGAGCAGAGGAGAAAAGGATGAGCAGTGGCAAATCAGAGGGTCACAGAATTTAGGGGGTGAAGAAGGGGTTAAAAGAAATAGGAAAGATCTGGTGGGGACCTGAAAAGATGCAGTAATAGTGAGTATAGTTCAATGGTGATTAATTTTACAAGAAACAATGTATGGGAATGATTGTATAAAACACAATGTGAATGAAGGAAAGTGACATAATGATACAAATTTTGCATACAAACCAATATAATTTTTTAAAAAAGACAAAGGGAGAAGAAGCATAAAAGGGGGAAAGAAAAAGTAGGAAAATCACTAATATAGCAGAGGTTAGTGGGTAGATGAGGAATGAAAGAATAGGAATGAATGGAAATTAGAAAAAATGGGATAATAATAAGCAAAGATACATAGTAATTAATTGCTTTGGATTTTGTTGTTCATTTGGAAGCAGGTAGCTATAAAATAATGGTACTTAATGAAAGCCAGCTCCTTAAATTAATTGAGAAGATCCTACCAGCATCTTAAATACAGATAAGCCTTAAATACTGTTGTTGAAGAGATTTAGAAGCCTCATCAGTGAAAATTACCACGCACCATATAGTAGAAAGGTAGGCAATCTCTTCCTCTGTAATTTCCAGCTTCTGAAAATCCACTAGTCAGCTATTAGTCAGTTTCAATTCAACAACATATAATAACAAAAATCAGCAATGAAAGGAAGTGACAAACATCCATGTCCTCTTATTCAAACTGGAGAAATGTCTTCAGAGCGAATACTGTAGAAAGATCTATGGTCTTAAGAGATGTTCTGAGGTAGGTCTTATACATCATAGTTCAGACATCTGGTGGCCTAGTGGTAAAAAGTTACACAGTCGACCTTAAGGCACACCAGCTCGAATCTACCAGCTGCTCTGTGGGAAAAAGATAAGTAATCTCATGTACAATTTAAGGCACCTGAAAACATGCTGGAGAATCAGCTCTGAGTCAGTTCCTACTCAAAAGTACACAATAACAGCAACAATAAAATATTATTAGAGACATCTACACAATTATGAAAAAATAAAGAAGTAACAGATCTAAAATTTCTTCTTTATAAACAATTTAAAAGACACAATTAGTGTTTCACCTAATGTTTGAACGAAACATTTCATTTTAGTAAGGACATTTGGTTTAGTTATTTAAGGAACTTATATCTCAATCATCAGCACCTGGAGAAATGATGGACTTTTTTGGCTATGTACTAAGCGAAGGCATCATACATCTACTTACATCTTCGCAGAACTTCAAGTAAAAACCATTACAGAAATAATCTATATTCGAGAGAATCAGCCGAAAGGTGTAATCTGAAGCATCTTGCATTTGTGTGGCCACAATTAAAGGTTTGGCTATTCTTGCTGGATGTTTTGAAAGAGAAGCTGACTTATGACAGCTCTGAGACAAACCTTGCTGGATATGTTGGATTTGACTGCTGAACTGAAACCAGAGCCTGGAATTAATGAGGAATTATGCCTTGGGATTGTTGGGCTAAAGTCTGGACTTATATTGTGAGATATATTTTGCCCCTCCACTCATTTCTCTAATAAACCCCATTGATGGTATTTAAAAAAAAGTTATGAAGATAGGATTGGAAAAAAAAAAGAGAAAATGAGTCTAGTTAATTCATTTTAATGATGAGAAATGCTATGCTTCCCACAAGATCACCATTTCCTGAACAAATGAACTTTAAATGTCAGAGATAAGCTTTATGTTATGAAAAGGATGATATTCAATGAGGAGCAGGGAACACATAATTTTAAAATAAGGCAAAGAAAGCATAAACTCCTTAATTCAAGGACTTGACCCTAAAACATCACTTAACTCCAAATTACTTCAAAATATAAGTTAAATTATCCAGACTCCAAGTCTCATTGAATACAACACAACTTTTTAAACACATCACTGCTTAAAAAATCTTTATAAAATAAACTTGTACATTACCTGATAATTGTTTTGGTTTTGTGACAATCTCAATTGATTTGATGATGCAAAATGTGGGGGGAAATCACTTCGAGATAGATTTGCATTACTGTACACTGTAGTAGATGTTGTATGTAATGAGGTCCGTGGTGTGAGGTGGTAGTCTCTGTTATAATCCAGTACATTGTCTGACAAGTCTCTAATATTCATCCTTTGTGAATGTGACGTATTTCTTCCAGGTCCAAACAAAGTTGTATTTTGATTCTCAGCTCGAAGGCTATTACTACTGTCATAAAACCTTGAATATCTTGGTATCTGTGCTCCCATCAACGCCAACTCTTCTTCTCTGACATACTCATCATCTGCATTTCCAGTCTCCATTGCAATGGACAAACAAGTTCCTTCTCCTGAACTAGGTTTCTGTGGAACATTTCCTCCAAGAATTCTCTGAGGACAATCACTAACTGCCAAAGAAAACACTTCACGGATTTCTAAGTTTTGTGTCCTACAATAAGGGTCTCTGAATGTTTGCTTTTGCTCACATGAGTTAAGAGATGTCATAGTTGAGTGCTCAGGCTTATATGATCTTTGAATTCCAATTGATTCAATTTTGCAAGGTTGCTGGCACACAGATGGTTTGGGGGGTACCATCATCTCAGAAGTTTGCACTGAAGAATTTCCATGGTTTTTCTTGGAGTGATTATATACAGAATTTCCAGCATTTAATACACTTGTCTGTCTTGACAAAATAATAGTTTTTTCTCCTAGGAGCAAGGAAGCATTTTTACAGTGTGCTACTTGTCTTTGAACAGGAATGTGCAACTGAAACTCAGTATCATTTTTACTGGTAGTTTTCTGAATAGGGGATTTATTTGCTTCCAAAATATGTGTGTTTGTATGTCTGGTTGTCCCTTGCCTATTCAATGAACTTGCTGGACTGTATATACCAGTTACAATTACATCATTGTTGCCAGGTGTCCAAGATGACTGCAGGCTTGAGGGTTGAGCAATATTAACCATGTTTCTGACTGCAACTTTGGGAAGTGCCAAAGAAGTGCTGGAAACAGTTCCTTGTGTTGATGGTCCTGATTCAGAATTCTTACCACTCATTTTTCTTCTTTTATTACCAACCCATGTCTGGAAATACACAGAAAAACGATATTATGAAAAAAATCTCAATGAACCAAGAAAACCAATGTCTAATTTATAAATTTTGTTCTCATTTGCCTTAGAAACAAGATCTATACATACAGAGGGAAAGATAACTCATTCATTACCATCAAGTCAGAACTGACTTGTAACTGACCCTCCATTTAGAGGTTGTACATTGCACAGGAGGAGATTGTGCATCTTCTTAGGAGCCACTGGCGGGATTAGAATTAATAGAAACAACTATCCTTTGGGTTAGCTATTTGGTTAACTCATTGCAAACTATGTCTGAGAGTGCCTACACACAGGAAAAGAAAGCTAAAATATGATGAAAATAAATAAAACAAAATTAAAACTAACTAAAATAAAATTTAAACATGAACAAGTGTTCTAGTAGGTATGGACTCATATTTAAGAAACATTAAAGTACTTTGAGGACAGAGCATATTATTGGTTTTGCCTCAAAATCCATCTGATCCACCCCTCCTTCCACCCACCAAATAGTGCAACCCTATGTTATCCTCCCTGCCCATCCTCACCGCTCTGCTCCCACCCTCTTCCCCACTCTTGGATCTTCATATGGGAAAGATCTTGTGGGGATCTAGAAAGGCAGGGTAATGGTGCGCATAGTTCAATGGTGATTAATTTTATAAAACGTAATGAAAGGAAATGATTGTATGAAACACAATGTGAATGAAGGATAGTGTAAAACACAATGCAAATGAACTTTGTAGGAAAACAAATATAAACTATATATTAAAAGATTCAGACAAGCAATATTTATTATTGTTGTTGTTGTGCACGATAGAGTCAGAACGGACGCATAGCTGAAACTCAGGCAGGTTTTCAGAGGCAGTTAATTGCACAGGAAGAGATTTTCCATTTTCCTCCCAAAGAGTGGTCTCAAAATGATGATAGATAGATAGATAGATAGATAGATAGATAGATAGATAGATGATAGATAGATAGATAATGATAGATCAGTTCAGCCAATCAATATTTATTAAGAAGCCTAAAAAATGTTTATATCCTTTGACTATTAAATTCATTTCTAAGAATTTAATCTAAATAATCAAGATGAAGAAAGCATTTAAATGTTCATCAAATAGCTATTTATAATAGTAAAAAAATACTAAAGACAAACAATTTGATGAAATTGGAATTTTCCAATTCCAATTCATAATATTGTTAACCAATATACAGATAGAATCTTCATCTTCAATGATCTTCGTTGTATAGATACATCATCACTTGATTAATTTTATATCCAAGATATTGAGAGTTAAGTTTAGAAATATGGTTTAGAATTCATTATTAGAAACCACACTGCAATATATATCATTATATATTGGATTTTGTGCTGTCTGTTCAGTGTGAGGGAGTAAAATGTGCAACAATGAATGAACAAAAATCTAACTTCTCTGTTAATGTCTGTTAAAATCACAATTAACAGAAAATTTTATTTAAGAAAACAAACAAAAACCCCATAATGCATGAGAATGGTTGTATGAAACACAATGCGAATGAAGAATAGTGTGAAACACAATGTACACAAACACTGTAAACAAACCAATATAAAATAAATATTTTTTTAAAAGAATACAACATTAGAATAATAACTGCTGGACTTTTGAAGACATGTTTTAACGTCCTTCAATTTATAGCCATTCTGGTTTCTTCACACATGCACTAATATTCTTTTTTGTTTGTTTGTTTTAGTTTTCACTAGTACAGGATTTAACAAAAAGTCTATCATTGCTTCAAGTACTTCAAGTCCTCCTCACTTTCAGCATGAAAGGTTGTGTCATCAGGATAACAGAGGCTTTTGATGAATCTCCCTCCAATCCTGATGCCACACTCGTCTTCAGAGAGTCCAGCTTCTTGAATAATTTGTTCAACGTACAGATTAAATAGATATGGGGAGGGAATACAACTCTTTTCCATTTTAAACGATGCAGTGTGCCCCTGTTCCCCTGCTCTGTTCATTCAACAGCCTCCTGGTCCAGGTATAGAATCCATGTGAGCACAATAAGGTGCTGCGGGACTCCCACTCTTCTCAATGTCAGCCACAATTTTCTATGATCCACACAGTCAAATGCCTTTTTATAGTCAGTAAAGCACAAATAGACGTTCTTCTGGTATTCTTTACTTTCAGGCAGGAACCACCTGACATCAGCTATGATGTCCCTGGTGAAACAGCCTCTTCTAAATCCTGCTTGAACATCTGGAGGCTCGCTATCTATGTACTGTTCTAGCCACTTTTAAAAACAAAAAAATTGTAATTTTAGTTGTGATTTTAACAAAAATATACAGAAATGTTAGATTTTCACGCATTCATTGTTGCAAATTTTACCCCCTCTACTTCTCTTTCCCCTCCTCAAGTTGACTTTTTCTATACTAGTTTATTTACAAAATTTAAATACAAAGTTTTGAAGAACAAATTCTTACATTTTCCCTCATCCCCACCCACCCATAAAATTTTAAAACTCCTTGAGAGGATGTGGTGAGAAAGGAACTCTTATACATTCTTGGTTGTTGTTGTTATGTGCCGTAGAGGCATTTGCGACTCATAGCGACCCTATGTACAACAGCCCTAAACCCACCTCTATCCTGTGCCAATCACACTGCCTCTGACACACCCATCCCGATTACCCCAGTCACTGAATCAATCCATCTCATAGAGGGTCTTCCCCTCTTGCGCCGTCCCTCCACCCTCCCAAGCATGATGTCCCTCTCCAAGGACCTGTCCCTCCTTGCAACATGCCCAAAGTATGTCAGATGAAGCCCCAGAATCCTTGCCTCCAAGGAGTAGCTTGGTTTAACCCTCTCCAGGATGAATCTGTTTGTTTTCTTGGCAGTCCATGGTACATTCAATACTCTTCTCCAGCACCACAGCTCAAAGGCATCAATTCTCCTTCTGTCCTTCCTAGTCATTGTCCAACTCTCTGATGCATAACAAGTGATTGCAAAGACCATGGCCTGTATCAGGCGCACCTTAGTCTCCAGAGAGACACCGTTGCTCTTGAGTACTTTACAGAGGTCATTAACAGCATACTTTCCCATCGCAATACATTTTTTTATTTCCTGACTGCTGGTGCCAAGAGTGTTGACTGTGGAGCCGAGCAAACTGAAGCTGTGAACAATCTCAATCTCTTTACCATCCATCTTGATGCTACCAATTGGTCCAGTGATACATTGTTGGTAGGATTTTAAAATGGTACAACCATTCTGGAAGGGAGTTTGTTGCTTCCTCAAATAGCTGAACATAGAAACTCCATATGACCCAGCTATTCCATTACTTGGAATATATCCTGAGAAAAGGGGAACTGAGGCACAAACAGAGATTTGTACACCAATGTTCATAGCAGACATTATGCGCCATCGCAAGATTATGGAAACAGCCCAAATGTCCAACCACAAATGAATGGATTGAGAAATTATGGAACATTGGCACAGTGAAATATTACACAGCATACAGGAGCGATGATTTTGTAAATTACTCCCTAACTTGGGAGGGACTGAAGAGCATTATGCTGAGTGAATTAACTTAGTCCCACAAGGACAAATATTGTCTAAAACTATTATTGCAGAATGAGTATAAGGATCGAAGGGAAGTGGGGGAGGGTGGAAGCAGAGGGATGAGGATGTTCAGGAGGAGGGAGAGATTAGTCATGGAGTTGTTCTAGACATTTTTTAGTGCTCTTCAGCAGTATTTTACTTGTTGTTTTTATGTGCCAATGAGTCATTTGTGACTCATAGTGACCCTATGCACAACAGCCCTAAAACCTGCTCTGTTCTGTGCCAATCTCACTGTCTCTGACACACCCACCCTGATTACCCCAGTCACTGAGTCAATTCACTCATAGAGGGTCTTCCCATCTGCGCTGTCCCTGCACCCTCACAAGCATGACGTCCTTCTCCAAGGACATGTCCAAAGTATGTCAGATAACGCCTCAGAATACTTGCCTCTGAGAAGCAGCCTGGTTTAACCCTCACCAGGATGAACCTGTTCATTTTCTTGACAGTTCATGGTACATTCAATACTCTTCTCCAGCACCACAGTTCAAAGTGATCAATTCTCCTATCCTCCCTAGTTACTGTCCATCTCTCTGATGTATAACAAGTGATTACAAAGACCATGGTCTGTATCAGGTGCACCTTTGTCTTCAGAGTGACACCATTGCTCTTCAGTACTTTGGAGAGGTCCTTAATAGCAGACTTTCCCATCGCAATATGTCTTTTAATTTCCTGGCTGCTGGTTCCAAGAGTGTTGACTGTGGAGCCAAGCAAACTAAAGCTGTGAACAATCTCAATATCTTCACCATCTATCCTGATGCTACCAATTGGCCCAGTGGTGAGAATCTCTGTCTTCTTGATATTGAGCCTCAATCCATGTTGAAGTTAATGATATTGTTCAGTAGTTTCCACATTCATTTGGATCACCTTTCTTGGGAATAGGAACAAATATGAACCTCTTTCAATTAGTTGGTCAGACAGTTGTCTTCCAAATGTCCTGGCATAGACTGGTGAGTACATTCAAGGCTGCATCTGTTAATGGAAACAAGTCAATTGTTATCCCATTAATTCCTGGGGCCTTATTTTTTGACAATGCCTTCAATATAGCTTCCACTTCATCCTTTATTACCATTGGTTCCTATTAACATAGTACTTCCTAAAATTTTTCAGTTTTTTCTGGTACCATGATTCTTTGTATTTCCTCCATTTTCCTTTGATGATTTCAGGGTTGTTCAATATATTGTCAATAGTATCTTTCAATATTGAGTTAATTTCAATTCAAAGAATGAAGCCTTTTAAATGGATTGCATCTCAATGTCAAGAAAATAAAGATTTTTACCACTGGATCAATAGGGAACATCATGATAGATCGAGAGGACATTGAAACTGTCAACAACTTCATCTTGCTTGAATCCACAAATAACACCCTTTGTATCAGCAGTAAGGAAATAAGGAGATGCATTGCACTGGGAAAATCTGCAGTTAAGGATCTCTCCAAATTATTGAGGAGTAATGATGTCAGTTTGAACACTAAGGAGTGTCTGATTCAGGCCATAGTCTTTCTGATCACTTT
The DNA here is from genome assembly GCF_000299155.1 of Elephantulus edwardii. NCBI lineage: Eukaryota > Metazoa > Chordata > Mammalia > Macroscelidea > Macroscelididae > Elephantulus > Elephantulus edwardii. Next base: position 835,353 of record NW_006400173.1, read on the forward strand.
TTATGCATCTGAGAGCTGGACAATGAATAAAGATGACAGAAGCATTGATGTCTTTGAGGTGTGGTGTTGGAGAAGAGCATTGAACATCCATGGAAAGCCAAAAAAACAAAGAGATAGATCTTGGAGATGGTTCAACTGAAGTGCTCTTTAGAGGCAGAAATTATGAGAATTTATCTCACATACTTTGGACATTTTTCTAGGAGGAACTATTCCTTGGAGAGGGACATGATGCTGGGAGTGGAGGAGGGTTGGCAAAGGAGAGAAAGACCTTTGATTGGGTGGACTGACACAGTGACTACTGCAATGGGCCCTTATGTGTCTGGAAGTGTGAGGATGGCACACGATAGAACAGGTTTAGAACTTTTGTTCATAGAGTTGCTATGGGTTGTACTCACCTCGATGGCACCTAGCAACAAGAACAACAATATATAATTGCTAGTTTTATTTATAATTCTATGACTACTATAGTAGAAAAACAAAATCAAATCCATTGCCATACATTTAATATCTACTCATATCATTGTTGTTGTGTGCCTTTGAGTCAGGAACAATTCAAAGTTGACTAACAGATTTTCAAAGGCAACAAACTGCACAGAAGGAATACTGATCATCCTTCTTACCTCAGAGGGACAAAGTGGGATGAGTGTGTTACATTGAGAGGATTACAATCAATTGTCAGGAAACAAAACGCATATGAATACTATATGTTGTTGCTGTTGTTGTTGTGTGCCGTCGAGTCGCTTGCGACTCATAGCGAACCTATGTACAACAGCCCTAAACTCTGCTCTGTCCTGTGCCAATCGCACTGTCTCTGACACTCCTATCACGATTGCCCCAGTCACTGAATCAATCAACCTCATAGAGGGCCTTCCCATCCTGGGCTGACCCTCCACCCTCCCAAGTATGATGTCCCTCTCCAAGGACCAATCACTCCTTACAACATGTCCAAAGTATGTTAGACGGAGCCTCAGAATCCTTGCCTCCAAGGAGCCACCTGGTTTAACCCTTTCCAGGATGAATCTGTTTGTTTTCCTAGCAGTCCATGGTAAACTCAATACTCTTCTCCAGCACCACAGCTCAAAGGCATCAATTCTCCTTCTATCCTCCCTGGTCATTGTCCAACTCTCTGATGCATAACAAATAATTGCAAAGACCATGGCCTGTATCAGACGCACCTTAGTCTCCAGAGAGATACCATTGCTCTTCAGAACTTGGTAGAGGTCCCTAACAGCAGACTTTCCCATCACAATACATCTTTTGATTTCCTTGCTACTGGTGCCAAGAGTTTTGACTGTGGAGCCAAGCAAACTAAAGCTGTGAACAATCTCCATCTCTTCACCATCCATCCTGATGCTGCCCATTGGTCCAGAGGTGAGAATCTTTGTCTTCTTGACATTGAGCCTCAATCCATATTGGAGGCTGCAGTCCTTGACCCTCTGCAGCAGGCGCTTCAGGTCTTACTCAGTTTCAGCAGGATTGTGTCATCTGCATAACTCAGATTGTTGATAGATATTCCACCAGTTTGGACCCCACATTTCTCCTCATAGAGTCCAGCCTTCCTCATAATCTGTCCTGCATACAGGTTGAAAAGGTATGGAGACAGGACGCATCCCTGGCGTACGCCCTACTACATACAAAATACTAACTGCAAAATCAATTTGTTCCATAAACTTTCAAGTTCATAATAAACAAGAAACATACCAGCTTAAAATAATGAAAACAAAGTAAATTAATTGTCAAGGATTCTCAAAAACATAACTAAGTTCTGCTAGTAGTTAAGTGCCACTGAATCATGAACAACTCATAGTGACACTATGAATGAAAAACCTGAACAATTATATAACTTTCATCATTTCTCCACATTCATAGAGTTCCCAGAGGCAAGCTATTTAGGAAGTGGATTTCACACCTGTTTCCAAGCTTCCTTTAATTGGCGAGTTCTACCAAACACTCTCCACCATGAGTTACCACCATCGTATTTGACACATTAGTGTCACAGTGCTTAGCATCACAACAACCATGAGTTATCTCTGCACAGCAATGACATAGAGATAGCTCTTTTGGCCTAGTGGATAGAAAGTGATGCTACCAAGCCAAATGTGGGCGATTTTAATCTGTGGCCCTCAGGCTTAGTTTTAATTGGTTTTGGTCAAACATTCTTCTAAGTGGTATAGCACTGGTCTGTCCATTTGCTGTACAGAGGTAACTTGTGCTTGCTGTGACGCTAAATACCATGACACTGATGTGTCAAATGTGATAATGGTTCCTCATGATGGACAGTCTTTAGTGGAGCTCCCTGATTAAAACAAGCTTGGAAGCAGCAGTGGCATCCACTTCCAATATAGCTTGCCTTTGGAAACTTTATGAACTTGGAGAAATAATTAAAGTTATACGAGTGTGCAGGTCTTTTGTTCATAGGGTGGCTGAGTTGTCTACGACTCGATGGTACTTAACAACAACAGTTTAGTGCTTGGGATTGTTTTGTTGTTGTTGCGTCCCTTTATATTAGAAACAACCCATAGATGACTCTACAGTGGGTTTTCAAAGGCAGTAAATTGCCTGGCATAAGATGGCCCATCTTTCTCCCATGGTGCAGCTGGTGGATTCAAACCATGAGCGTTTGGGATTGCAGCTCACCTTATTACTACTAGGCCACCATAGCTCCCTAACCAAAGTTTATTGGGTGTAAATTATTCTCTTTACAAATACCTCACTGGAAAAACAGGAAAATTGGATTAAATAAAATTGATAGTTTTTTAACAATTCTTTTTTTATCCCATTTTCATATTGGGATGAAGACCAAACAAAAGTACCAGACAAGAGGGGGGGGAAAAAGTATTTGGAAACGAATCTTTGGTCACTGTAAGATGATTTTCAAGTTTTACCTTAGAAATTAATTGTCTCTAAACCTCTTTTGTTGTTTCTTTTTTGTGTTTTTATTTTAAATCCACCCTTTCCCTTCTCCATCCTTCCTACTTTTGCTTACAACATTCAACACCCATCTCCCATTGACCAGCCCCTGATGTGATGTCCTAATTCTCAAGTAATCAGGATTCCTCTGATTCTGACATAGCCAGGTGGGCAGCAACATTGAATATTGGTCTTTCTAACTGGTAAATGTCTTTCATTTACTCTTTTCTGTAAATTCCTTGTCTGTCAGATACTATTATATATATTTAAAAATTGACACAGACTAGAAAAAAGGATTAGCCATCCACTTCTGTAATTACAGGCCCTCGAAAACCCTATGTACAGTAGAGCACACTTAGATTATCATTTGGACTAACAGACATGGCAATTGAAACTAAGATCTTAGAAATGGAAACACAGAGTAAGAGAAACAACTGTAAGGAGACACTAGTGACTGGAACATGCAATCTGAGAAGCATGAATGTAGGAATATTGGACATTGTTAAGAAAGAAATGGAACGCATCAATATTGACATACTAGGTATTGGCAAAATGAGATGGCTTGGCATGGGACATTTTGAATCAGATGATTATACGATTTACTATGCCTGGGGATGAAAAGGTGAGAAAAAATGGGGTTGGTTTCATAAATAAAAAAATCATTTCTAGATCTATCCTGAAATACAATGTGGTGAGCGACAGGATAATATCCATACGCATACAAGTAACTCCAGTGAATACCACTATCATTCAAATATATGCACCAACAACGAGAGCCAAAGAAGAGGAAACAGAATATTTTTACCAACTTTTGCAGTCAGAAATTGATCAAACATGCAATCAAGATATATTAATAATAATGGGCGACGGAATGCAAAAGTTGGGAACAGGGAAGAAGGATCAGTAGCTAGAAAACATGGGTTCGGTGAGAGAAATGAGGCTGGAGATAGAATGATAGAGTTCTTCACATTCAATGATTTATTCATTGCAAATACCTTTTATAAGAAACATAAACATGGCTATACACATGGATTTCACCTGATGGTATGCATAGAAATCAAATCGATTACATTTGTGGAAAGATCCGCTGAAGAAGCTCAATATCAGCAGTGAAAACCAGGCTGGGTGCTGATTATGGGACAGACCACCAACTACTCATATGCAAATTCAAGCTGAAGTTGAGGAAAATTAAGTCAAGGAATCAAGATTTGAACTTAAGTCTGTCCCAGTCGAATTTCAAAACCATCTCAGGAACAGGTTTGAGGCCTTGAGCACCAATGAGCGTAGACCAAATGAGCTCTGGGAGGATATCAAGAAAATCATCCATGAAGAATGTAAAAGATCATTACAAAGGCTAAAGAAGAAAAAAAGACCAAGATGGATGTCAGATGAGACTCTGAGTATTGCATTAGAGTGCAGAGAAGCCAAAGCTAAAGGACAAAATCAAGAAATCAAAGAGCTGAATAGAAAATTTCAAAAGGCAGCTCTGGACGACAAAGCAAGATACTATAATGAAACGTGCAGAGAGCTGGAGTCAGAAAATCAAAAGGGCTGGACTCGCTCAGCGTTTCTTAAGCTGAAGGAGTTGAAAAAGAAATTCAAGCCACAGGTGGCAATACTTAAGGATAGTTTGGGTAGAATGTTGAATGATCCAGGATGTATAAAAAGAAGATGGAAGGAGTACACAGAGTCACTGTATCAGAAGGAATTGGCTGACACAGAGGAATTTCATGAAATAACATATGAGCAAGAACCTATGGTGATGAAGGAGGAAGTTCAAGTTGCTATGAAGGAATTGGCAAAAAACAAGGCTCCAGGAGTTGATGGCATACCAACTGATTTATTTCAACAAACAGACGCTGCCCTGGATGTGCTCACTAGGTTGTACCAGGATATCTGGAGGGCAGCCAGCTGGCCAACTGACTGGGAGAGATCAATATTTGTTCCCATTCCAAAGAAAGGTGACCCAACAGAGTGTGGAAATTATCGAACAATATCATTGATATCACATGCAAGCAAGATTCTGCTGAAAATTATCCAAAAACGTTTGGAACAATATGTCAACAGAGAACTTCCAGATGTGCAGGCTGGATTTAGAAGAGGTCGCGGTGCTAGGGATATTATAGCTAATGTAAGATGGATCTTGGCAGAAAGCAAAGAATACCAGAAAAATGTCTATCTGTGCTTCATTGACTATGCAAAGGCGTTTGACTGTGTAGATCACAACAAGCTGTGGCTGACTCTGAGAAGAATGGGAATCCCAGAACATTTGATTGTGCTAATGCGAAATCTATACTTGGACCAAGAGGCAGTCATCAGAACAGAGCAGGGAGACACTGGATGGTTTAAAATCAAGAAAGGGATGTATTTGGTCTCCATACCTTTTCAATCTGTATGCAGAACAGATCATCCGAGACGCTTGGCTGTACGAGAAGGATTGTGGCATCAGGATTGGTGGAAGAATCGTCAACAACCTGCGTTATGCAGATGGCACAACCCTGCTTGCTGAAACTGAGAAGGACCTGATGCGCTTGCTGCAGAGGGTCAAGGACTGCACTCTTCAATATGGATTGAAGCTCAATATCAAGAAAACAAAGATTCTCACCACTGGGCCAATTGGCAGCATCAGTATGGATGGTGAAGAGATTGAGATAGTTAACGCTTTCAGTTTGCTTGGCTCCACAGTCAACACTCTTGGTAACAGCAGCCAGGAAATCAAGAGACGAATTGCATTCGGAAAGTCAGCTGTGAGGAACCTCTCAAGAGTACTGAAGCGCAATGACATCAGGCTGGAGACTAAGGTGCACCTGATCCAGGCTATAGTCTTTGCAATTACATGCTATGCATCAGAGAGTTGGACAGTGAATAGGGATGATAGAAAGAGAATTGATGACTTTGAGTTGTAGTGCTGGAAAAGTGTTGAATATACCATGGACTGCTAGGAGAACAAACAGATTTGTCCTGGAGAGGGTGAAGCCAGAATATTCCCTGGAGTCAAGGATTCTGACATTTTATCTGACATACTTTGGGCAAGTTGCAAGGAGGGACTGGTCCTTGGAGAGGGACATCATGTTTGTGAGAGTGGAGGGACGGTGCAGGAGAGGAAGACCCTTGATGAGATGGATCGGTTCTGTGAGTGGAGTAGTGGGAATGAATGTGTTTGAAGACAGCGAGGTTGGCACAGGATAGAACGGCGTTTAGGACTCTTGTACATAGGGTACATAGGCTCTTGTACATGAGTCGCAAACGACTCGAAGGCACATAGCAACAACAATAACAAACCTCTTCTACTTTTTTGTACCTATTTTGATGTTTTGCTTTTTTGAACATCATGTCCATATTTATTTCTGCTTGGATATCTTAACCCTTTAAAGCTGTCTTAACATTACAGTCAATTCTATTATCTCTAGTACAGTGATACTTTATTTATTTTAAGAAAAAAACCACAATAAATACTATTTTTTAATCAATAAAGAAAAGTCTGTACTAGAACATATACACTAGGAAATTATAGGAAGTGATATTGTGAAGTGATAAGCTTATAAACAATGCCTTTGTCTTAATAGAAGAGCAGAAGAATGTTGTTTTTATTTGGGTAAGTGAGTCTGAATTTCTGTACAATTTATATTCTCCTGGAATACAAAGAATGAACTATTTTACACAATTTATGTGAAAATTTTCTTGTAATTTTGTATTTCAGGAATTTATTTCTTTCATTATCCTTGTTTGACTTTACATTCACATTTCATAAGCATAAATCTCTACATTTCAACATCTTGAGTATTGGAGTACAAACAAGCAAGTAATTGGTATAGGAATGCATAACAAAGTAGAAGTACAAAAGATAATAAATTACAGTACAGCTTCTCAAGAAAGCTTTTCACTTAAAATAATAGAAAGAATTGGAAGCAGGAGTGGCACTCACTTCCTAAACAACATGCCTCTGGAAACTGTATGAACTTTGATAAATTTTGATAGTTGTAGAGTGGCTTCATGCCTTTTGTTCATAGGGTCGCTGTGAGTCGTGCTCGACTTGAAGGCAATCAACAATAGAAAGAAATTCTTATAGCAGAAAAACTACAAATAAAACACAAATTGGTACTTTCAAATGTAATCTTATCAACTTAAAATACACATTTTGACATTACTTTTTCCAGGAAATTTCAATATTTTTTCCTAAGACTTTGTAAAGTTATTTCAAATAGGACATTTAGAAACACCCATAAGAGATATGCTGAGTATAATGGTGAAAGGCTTTGGATTGAAGCCAAGAACCACGCCAACGTCCAAACATTTCTCAGAGTTTATTGTGCTGCAGGGTACTCAGCCACGGGAGTAGCACTGGGAGTTGGGTTTAGAGGGGTTTATATGGGGTCATTACAGTGGCTCATTGGAGCATAAAGTTTCTGGTATTGGGAAACTCGTTCTGGGCAATGTCCTGACATAGGATTTCTGAAAAATGTCCCGACACAGGGTTTTCTATGTTCTGGTTTTGAGGGATGTCCTGACATAAGATTTTCTGAGTTCTTGTTTTGGAAAATATCCTGACATAAGATTTTTGAGTTGAGCTTCAACCTCCATTTTTATTTTTAGCCTAACAAGTAGTTGAGCTCAGCAAATTAGAAAGAGACATTCTGAACATTTTTGCTATAAACTTTGTGATAAATACCCTATTTGAAGATGAAGTGTATATATAGGTATATACTTTTGTAGTTAAGAAACGTTATTATGTATTATCAAGTCAAAATCAACTTATAGCTGACCCTCCAGTGAGTCTTTAGAGGCAATAAATTCCATGAGAGGAGAATGTTCCTTTTTCTCCTATAGAGCAGTTGATGTATTTAAACCACAAGCCTGAAGGTTAAGGCTAGCAGCTCAAGCTTTTACCACCAAACCACCAGAGCTCCTTCATTAAGAAATACATTCTCCAAACAATTTTGCTGATAAAGCAATTTTTCTCTTTAGAATGTCTGAAAGTGTGTCCAACCGAAGAAGATAAACTAAAAAAAAATTCTTTATTTTCCCCAAGTTAGCTGAATAGAAGACAAGAATAGGAAAAAAACCCACACTGATCTTTCAGTCCCTACATTTTTCTATCATCTTCTCATCTTTCAAAAATAGAGAACAGTTCTTATTTTCTTTTCTAGTAGCTGAATTGTTTTGGTTGTGATAAAGGAAGGTTTTCTTTCTTTGGATATCTTATGTGTTATTTGTTATTCCCTTAACACATGAGCTTAGAAAGAAGTAGCATCCAGATTTGCTTTCTACTCTGATTAACAATAAGAAGGACATTAGTTAGAGTTTTCCCTCTGTGTTTTATCTTAACAACATTCCATTTGCTTGTTTTGTATTTAAGTGTTGTAAGAAAATATGTTTCAGTCAAAATTGAACACAAGATAAAGAGTTGTGGCTCTTGTGATATTCTATCACAAACACTGTTATTCTAATTTTGTAAAATACAATCTATGTATGTAAGTGTTTTTGTCCTAATGTTGTTAATCCCATGGCAGGAAAAAAAAAATGGAAAGAAAAAACCTCACACCACCACCAAACTCACAAACCAACACACACACACACACACACTGTGAAAAACATTGGGTGTGTGTGTGTGTGTAAAAACTCCAGGTTCAAAACAGCTACTGTGTAGAAATCTCCCTCTCTAATTTGCTAAATGAAGAAATATTTTTTTTTAATTTAAGATAGTTTCAGAGACATTTGTTCCAGTATGGTGTGCTTAAATAATAAAAGAAAAGGGAAAAAAACCCTAAAAAACATTTTGAAGGAAAATGAAGGGTTTTTTATTGTTTAAAAGACTGTTTTTTTTAAAAAAAAAGATTGTTTTGAGAGAAAAACTACTGCTGTAATACATGCCTAATTAAAAGCTAAAATACAAGGAAAATATGCTAAGCAAACAATAGATTCTCAATAAATGTCTGTTTTACAGATAATAGTTCATTCAATGGACTAGAACTTTTAAAAACTAATAATTTTTATGCTCCAAAGGTTTTGGGTTAGCAAGAAATTTATTGATGCAAACAAACACATGATAAAAGATTAACATTATCTCTTAAAAGTTAGTGTTGTAATTCCAGGGAAATAAAGGTGTGTCTAAAAGTTCGCTAATTCATACTCTTAATATTTTTTCCTCATACCAAGCAAGATTACTTGTAATAAAATGCTATAAGTTTGAGAATGAAGTAAGTCAATACTTACCCTAACTACACTGAAATCCAGTTTAGTCTCCTGTGCACATTGTAATATGAGCTGAAAGCAATTTTTACTTTGATTTGTCATTCCATTTTCATAATAGCGCTGTAAAATCCTTTGTTGTTCTACAGTAAATACAGAACGTAGATTCATCTAAAAATAAAACAAGATGCCTTGAAAATTGGAATAAATATTGGGGATGTATAGAATTGATATGCTTTTTATCCACAGAAAACAATTTCAGGGCTCCCAAGTTGCAAGATTTTTTTAAAAATTTAGTTAATCTCTAGTAACAGGATACTATTTGAGGGTTATGGGTTCTCACTAAAAAATTCACATGGTATGAACAGCTATTGAATTGTCCAGAAAAAAAATGCACCAAGTTAAAGACAAAAGAAGAAAGAAAAGAAGAAAAAAAACCCTTTGCTTATCTGATTCATGTAAATGTGTGGAAGAAAAAGATTTCTTTTTCTCCACTAAATCAAATATTTACTCCTAGGAAAATTGAGGATTGTAGTAGCCATAAATGATCAATTATCAACAGGCATACTTACTTTTCTTTGTCAAGCAAGACATCTGGCAAATATCTTATAGCAAGAACCTTCTTTCTGGAACAAAAGAGTGTTTTTATTTCCACTCTTTATGAGTCATAGAGTTCCTTTTTAATTAATAGAATAAAATATATTATTTAAAGCTTTGAAATAAACAAGATTATGTGACTGTGAAAGTATCTTTGGTTGAAGCAATATATTAAGTAAAATAATTTTAAAACTATAGCATATAATGTAGCCAATATGACTCCTGTGTAGTCCATTAGGTGAGATCAATGTGTATAGTAGTCATGTATGGTTTTTGAAAAGGTATTTGCAAACTACAAAGGACATAGAGAGGGAGTTGCTAGCATCTCTCGGAAGAAAAACTTCATCTGTTGGGGAAACTACACACAGGTCTTGCCACTGACTATCAAGGACAATTGTAGAAATTAGGACAGGATGAGAGACAACTCACAGCATGTGCATGACTAGAGAGGGAACTCCAAATACCTCCCTAAGAAGAAACTGCATCAGCTGGGAAAGCTGGTCACAGTCCATGCCTTCAACCACCAATAACTATAATAGACTTAAGAGAGGCAAGCCTCACTCAAGTGAGATTCCTGCAGGACTGCACTGCAGACCAGAGAGGACTTGTAGAAGTTTAGGAAAGGAAAACTTCCCCACTATAGGACCAGAAACGACCACAGGTGAGCTGCCTTGTGCAATAAAGGAAACACTTTAGGCTTGAATCTAATAGCTTTATAAAGATGAAGAACTATCAAAAGTCTACTCAGACATAACATAAATGGCCTAATATATTGAAGAAAAATTTCACATTATGTCAAGAAAGCAGCAGGTAGCCTCAAACATTGTAAAAGAAATAAAACAAGCCTTCTTAAAAAAAAAAAAAGAATATATATGCAAACACAATGAGTACTCCAGAGACAAAGACGCAGCTACTAAAGAAGATACAAATAGTGGAAGAAGTAGTTGAAGTCATAATAAAAAAATATCAATAAAGAAAATACTCTAGAGATAGGGGTCCAGAAGAAATATAGTGGTGTGGAGCTATAAGAACAGCTATAGAAGAAGGTGTAAATAATGGAAGAAAAGATAGAAGTGATAAATAAAGCAAATACTCCAGAGATAGGAAGCTAAAAGAAATATATTGATGTGGAAGGACATGAACAACTGTGGAAGCAATTGAAAAAGATGAAAGAAAGAACTGAAACTATAGACAAATAAGAACAAGAACTTAGAAAATCATCACATGACAGAGATAGTACAGTCAACACCATACTGGAAATAGCAGAAACACATGAAAAATCATTCCAAAATATCAAGAACAAAATGGTAGAAGGTTTCCAACATGCAGGGGGGACAAAAAAGCAGGATAGAAGAGATGGAACAGACAGTCAGTAACTTGTAAGACAAGAACCTCAATAGGAACATATTAGGAGGAGAAAAAAAGAAAAGAAAGAGGACAGAAGGAAAATGGAGAAAATATTGGAATCATGTGGGATAACATCGAAAGGAACAGCATACATATGAACAGAATACCAGAACATAACAAAGGCAGTGAAAGCATTAAGAAAATTGTAGAGGAAGCAATAGAAGAAAACATCCAAGGTATCATGAAAATTGAGAAAAGCCACATTCCAGGAGAACAGTGACCCCTAATTAGACCAGACTTTAGACACCAAAAGAAAAAGTTTAAGACATATCATACTCTAGCCATCAGATAGATGCAGATCAAAACAAATAAGACATATCATATAACCCCAGCAACAATAGCCAGGTTCAATAGGGAAGCAAACAACAAAGGCTGCCAAAGTTGTGAAGAGATTGGAACTCTTATTCACTGCTGGTGGAAATGTAAAATGGTATAACTACTACTGAAAGTAGTCTGGCACTTTGAAGGTAGTCTGGCACTTTGTCAACAAGTTGGAACTAGGAATACCATTTGACCCAGCAATTTGACTACTGGAAATATACACTAAAGAAAAAAGAGCTGCAAACAGACATATACACATGCATGTTTATTGCTGATTTATTCACACTAGCAAACACACGTAAGTAACCTAAATGCCCATCAACAAATGAATTGATAGAGAAACCATGACACATCCACACAATGGACTATTACCCCACATTGAAAAACAAAGAACTAATAAGACATTACACAGATGGGTGAGACTGGAGGACATTATGCTTAGTGAAATATCTCAGTTAAGAAAGGGCAAATACCACGTTAACACCAGTGTTATAAAATAATACAGAAGTGGGAGATGGAGGTTGAGGAGAGAATGGGGAAAAATGTACAATAATGAATACATATAATAAATAAATATATAATTGAATAAAAAACTATGGTACAATCACACAATGGAATATTACACAGCATTGATAAAAAATGAATTCATAAAACATTACACAGCATGGGGATAGCCTGGAAGTCAATATAATCAGTGAAATATCTCAGTCACAAAAGGACAAGTACTGCACAACAACACTCTTATAAAATAAGACTGGCATGGAGAATTGGGAGGAGAAAAGGAAAAGAGTCGATAGATAATGAACATTCTGTTGGAATACATGAGGGAAATAACTATCTGAAAGGAATATATATTTAGGCATTACATGTACAGCAAACAATCTGGAACAAAAGATATGTTGCAAAGTGGACTGGGAGAGGGAGAAAGGAGAAGGAAGGTGAAAAATGTGCAATAACTTTCTTTAAAGATGAGAGAGAGAGAGAGAGAGAGAGAGAGAGAGAGAGAGAGAGAGAGAATAGAATGATAAGGGGGGTAAAGACATATCCTAGTTAAATTCTCCAAAACCAAAGATAAAGATAGAATACTAAAAGCAGTGTGAGAAAAAGAAAAAGGGATCTAAAAAAGAGAACAAATTAGATTAGTTCTGATTTCTCAGCAGAAATCACAAGAACAAGAAGACAATGAGATGGCATATACAGAACGTTGAAAGGAAAAAAAAAACAAACCCTGCCAGTTGAGGATCTTGTACCCAAAAAGACTGTCCATCAAATATGAAGGAGAAATTGGATTATTTGCAGGAAAGCAGGAAGTTAAGGAATTTGTTAAAGGAAATTATAAGGACAAGAAATTAACTTCAGTGAGATAAAAAAAGAGAAAAACAATTGAAAACAAGACTAATTCGACAAGAAATTCTAAGGGAAGTCCTTCACACAGAGACACCAAAGTAGATGGAACATAGTAACCAGAAACACAGCAAAACAGCAGTGATAAAACCTGGCTTGTCAATAATCACACTTAATATGAATGGACTAAATGCATCAATTAAGAGGAAAAAGGTAGCAGAATGGATAAAAAACCAAAGCCAATTAATTTGGTGCTTACAAAAGACACAGCTAAGAAATGAGAAAAAAAAGATAGTCTAAAAATCAAAGGCTGAGAAGAAAAAAAAAAAACCAAGCAAATGGCACCCACAGAAAAACAAAAGTGACAATATTAATCTCTGATAAAATGGACTTCAGGATGAAAACCAGCAAAAAAGATAAGGGACAGCACCACAAAGTGATTAAAGGCACTTAAGATCAAGTACATATAACCATGGGCAACATCTACACACCAAATGACAGATCTGAAAAAAAAAAAAAAAACCCATAAAACAACGATTAAGAAAATTGAAGAATGACATAAACAGCACCACAATAGCGGCAGGAGACTTTAACACACCACTCTCACCAACAGATAGGCCAACCAAAAAAAAAAAATTAACAAAGATGCAGAAGATCTAAACTACACAATTAACCAACTTGCCCTGATGAATATAGTCAGGGTACTGTACCCAACTAAATTTACTTTCTTCTCAAGTGTACATGGTACATACTCCAGAAATGATAACATATTAGAACACAAGCATGCTTCAACAAATTTAAAAGCATTGAACTAAATAAAAGTTTATTTTTAAACCATAACACTATAAAACTAGAAATTAATGACAAGAAGATAAAGCTTAGAAAACTACCCACATGGATGCTAAGAACACCCTTATAAAACATGACTGGGTAATAGAAGAAATTAAAAAAATAAAATTAAACATTCCTAAAATGAAAATCAAAATGCAACATATCAAAACCTTTGGGGTACAGCTAAGATGGTCCTCAGGGGCAGTTCATAGCGATTGGCAAACACATTAAACAAGAAGAAAGAAACAAAATTGATGATTTAACATAATAATACCATCAAATGGAAAAAGAGCAAAAATATAAGCCCATAGCCTCTAGAAAAAAGGAAAATATAAGGACAAGAAATTAACTTCAGTGAGATAAAAAAAGAGAAAAACAATTGAAACTATTAACAAGACCACTCTGGTTTTCATCCAGAAGTCTATTTTATTCCTCCAATTCTTGTGCCACATTTCTCCTCATAGAGCCCAGTCTCCCAGATAATCTGTTCTGCATATAGTTTGAAAAGGTATGGAGAAAGGACACATCCCTGGCATACACCCTTCCCAATTTTGAACCATGCAGTGTTCCCTTGCTCTGTTCTGACGACTACCTCCTGGTTTTACGTAAGCAAGATCAAATGTTCTGAGATTCTCTTTCTGCTCAGTTATCCACAGTTTGTTGGGGGCCCCACAGTCAAACACATTTGCATAGTCAATGAAACACAGATAGACATTCCTCTGGTACTTCCTGCTTTCAGTCAAGATCCAGCTAACATTACCTACAATATCCCTAGCACCATGGCCTATTCTAAACCCAGCCTGGACTTCATATGGTGATGTGCCGTTCCAGTCATTTCTGGAAAATCTTCAGCAGAATCTTGCTTGCATGTGATAGTAATTATATTTTTCAATAATTTTAGCACTCTGCTGGACCACCTTTCTTTGGAATAAGAACAAATATAGACCTCTTCCAGTCAGTTGGCCAGGTGGTTGTCCCAGATTTTTTGGCACAACTTGGTGAGCACATTCAGGGCACCATCTGTTTGTTGAAATGTATCAATTGGTATACCGTCAATTCCTGGGGCCTTGGGTTTTTTTGGTGAATACTTTCAGAGCAGCTTGAACTTCTTCCTTCATCACCACAGGCTCTTGCTCATATTTTATTTCATTAAATTCTTCTGTGTCTGCCAATTCCTTTTGGTTCAATGGCTCTGTATCCTCCTTACATTTTCTTTTCATAACTTCCTGAATTATTAATTATTCTGCCCAAAGTATACTTAAGTATTGCAACTCAAGGCTTGTATTTGTTCTTCAGTTCATTGAGCTTAAGAAATGCCAGGGGAGTTTGGCCCCTTTAATTTTCTGACTCTAGTTCTTTGCACATTTCATTATAATACTTTACTTTGTCTTCCCCTCACTGCCTTTGGAAATCTTCTGTTCAGCTCCTTAATATTTTTATTTATTCCCTTTGCTTTGGCTTCTCTGAACTCTGGTGCAATACTCAGAGTCTCTTCTTATATCCACCATAGTTTTTTTCTTCCTCTTCTGTCTTTGTAATACAATTTTGCATTCTTCCTAGATAATATTCTTGATATCCTTTCACAACTCATTTGGTCTTCGCTCATTAGTGTTCAAAGCCTCAAACCTAATCCTGAGATGGTTTTGAAATTCTGGTAGGATAGACTCAAGGTCATATTTTGGTTCCCATGGATTTGATTTAATTTTCCTTAGCTTCAGCTTGAACTTGCATAAAAGTAGGTGGTCTGTTCCACAATCAGTACCTGACCTAGTTTTTACAGCTGATACTGAGCTTCTAAAGAGTTTCTTTCCATAGATGTAATCAATCTGATTCCTATACATATCATCAGGTGAAATTCATGTGTATAGACTGCATTTATGTTTCTTATAAAACATATTTGCAATGAATAAATAATTGATTGTGCAAAATTCTATTATTCTATTTCCAGCTTCATTTCTGTAACCAAGTCCATGTTTTCCAAATACTGATGTTCTCTCTTTACAATTTTTGCAGTCCAGTCACCCATTATTGTTAATGCATCTTGACTATATGTTAGATCAATCTCTAACTGCAAAAGTTTGTAGAGATCTTCTATTTCCTCTTCTTTGACTCTGGATGTTGGTGAATATATCTGAATGATAGTAGTATTCACTGGATTTCCTTGTATGTGTATGGATATTATCCTGTAACTAAAATTATTGTATTTCAAAACAGATCAAGAAATTACTGTTTTAACTATAAAAGCAACCCCATTTTTCCTCATCTTTTCATCTCCAGCATCATAGATCATAAGATTATCTGATTCAAAATGCGAAATGACAGTCCACCTCATCTTGCCAGCACCAAATATGCCAATATTTATGCGTTCAGTTTCTTCCTTGACAATATCTAATTTTTCTACATCCATGGTTCTCAATTTAAATGTTCCAATCACTACTGCCTCCTTAAAACTGTTCCTCCTCCTTTGTGTTTCCATACTTGAGGACACAACCTTGGTTGTCCTATCTGCTAGTCTAAGTGTGTTCTATTGTACATAGGGTTTTCGAAGGCCTGCTATTTCAGAAGCGGATGACCAATTCTGTCTGCCTTAATTGAAGTCTGTCTTAATTGGAATGCTCAGATTTAGAACAGTATCTGACAGACAAGTATTTTATGGGGAAAGAGCAGATGAAAGATATTCTCCCAATTGTAGAAATAAACAATAGTTTTAGTGTTGTTCCCACCCTTGACAAATGTTTCTTGATCCACCCATTTCTAAGTTCCTTCCTTTCTACTCTCACTTACTCCATTCAGCACCTATCCCCCTCTGTTCAGGACTTGATATGATAGTTTACATTTTAAACTTTCTGGGCATTTGTGATTCCAAACATCTCAAGTTACTGTCAGTTTCTTATACTGTGGCCAGTGTCTCTTGAGATTAGGACTCTCTAAGTCCAAATACCATGTTAGAGAAGGTTTCCTATCAAAGATGATTCTTAGGAAAAGTCTTTTTCATTGACTTTCTGCTCTGGGCTTCACTTCTTGTGGTTTGGGACCTCTTCTATTTAGAGAACACTGTAGTCACAATGAAACAATTTCCCAAGAGAGGGTAATGTATCCTGTAGATCTGATATATAGTGTGATTTTCTTGGCCCAAGGGTCCCAAAGAAATGCAAAGAATTCCTAGAAATTCACACCAAATCCAGATGTGTTTTTGTGTTGTTATGTGTCGTCAAGTCACTTGCAACTCATAGCAAGCCTATGTACAACAGCCCTAAACCCTGCTCTATCCTGTGCCAATTGCATTGCCTCTGACACACCCATCCCTAT
>NW_006400173.1:853495-854869 GCF_000299155.1 Elephantulus edwardii
CAAATATAGATCTCTTCCAGTCAGTTGGCCAAGTGGTTGTTCTCCAGATTTCTTGGCACAACTTGGTGAGCACATCCAGGGCAGCATGTTAGCTGAAACATGTCAATTGGTACACCATCTATTCCTGGGGCCTTATTTTTTATTTCCTTCAAAGCAGCTTGTACTTCTTCCTTCATCACCATAGGCTCTTGCTCATGTTATTTCATTAAATCCTTCTGTATCTGCCAATTCCTGTCAATACAATGACTCAGGTATATTCCTTCCATCTTCGTCTAATACTTCCTGGATCATTTACTATTCTGACTAAAGCATGCTTGATTATAGCAACTTTAGGTTTGAGTTTGTTCTTCAGTTCCTTGAGCTTAAGAAATTCTGAACGAATCCGAATCTAGCTCCTAAAACATTTTATTGTAATAATTTCCTTTGTCATTCCGTGCTGCCTTTTGGAATCTTCTGTTCAGCTCTTTAGTATCTTGAATTCTTCCTTGTGCTTTGGCTTCTCTACGCTCTAGCGCAATCTTCAGAATTTCTTCTGACATCCATTTTGGTCTTTTCTTCCTCATCTGTCTTTGTAATGACCGTTTGTACTCTTCATGAATGATACATTTGACATCCTCCCACAACTCATCTGGTCTTCGCTCATTAGTGTTCAAGGCCTCATAAATAGAACATTTGAACAGAGCCATTACAAAGAAGAAATTGAGCAGATCATAAAAACATTCTTCCATGAAAAAAGCCCTGGCTTAGATGGATTCATGGCTGAATTGTACCAAACTTTCAGAGACAAATTATTACCAATTCTACTTAAAGTATTGTTTAAAAAAAATAGAAAAACAAAAAACAATCCCTAAGAATTGCAGGCTCTATTGTGATCCAGCAACTGCTGGGAGATTTGTGCACACCGTTAGAGAAATTTGAAAGCATGCAGATATATGGAGGAAATGGACAAATTACTAGAAATTCACACCCTATTCTGATTGACAGGGACATAAAAAGAACGTTTGAACACACTTATAATAACATGTTTCCATAAAAAATGTCCTTGCCTAGATAGTTTCAAGGCTGAGTTCTACCAAACTTTTTGAGGAAAACTATTTACAATTCTACTCACAGTATTTTTTTCAAAAGAAAGAAAAAGTACAAGCACTAAGAATTGCATGCTCTGTTTGATCTACAGGCTTCTGAAAGATAGAAGAATACTCTCATAAATTTGAAAACTTATAAACATATGCACCATAGGCTCTTGCTCATATGTTATTTCTTTAAATTCCTCTGTATTTGCCAATTCCTCTCTATATAATGACTCCGTATATTCCTTCCATCTTCTTTTAATACTTCCTGGATCATTTAATATTCTGCCCAAAGCATCCTTGA
>NW_006400173.1:857469-858185 GCF_000299155.1 Elephantulus edwardii
CGCAGGATAGAGCAGGGTTTAGGGCTGTTGTGCATAGGGTCGCTATGAGTCGGAAACGACTCGACGGCACATAACAACAACAACATAAGCATATGGAGGAAATGGACAAAGTCCTAGAATAAACATGATATCAAGATTGAAAGGGACATAAGTAGAACATTTGAACTGACCTATTACAAAAGAAGAAATTGGGCTGATCATAAAAACATTCTTCCATGAAGAAAAATCCTGGCCTAGTTGGCTTTGTGGCTGAATTCTACTAAACTTTCAGAGACTAACTACAGCCAATTCTCCTCAAAATATTCTTTCATAAAATAGAAAAAGAAAGAACAATCCCTAAGAATTGCATGATTCATGTTGAACTGCAGTGTTCTGGCAGATATGGCATACCGTCTGATATTTTAAAGCATAAGACACATGGAAGAAATGGAAAAATTCCTAGAAAATCACATGATATCAAGATTGAAATATATAAATAGAACATTTGAACTGACACAATACAAAAGAAGATACTGAGCAGATCATAAAAACTTTCTTCCATAAAAAAATTCCTGTCCTAAAGGCTTCATGACTGAATTCTACCAAAATCTCACAAACTATTACCAATTCTAGTCACTGTACTGAAAGGAATTGGAAGACACAGAAGAATTTCATGAAACAACATATGAGCAAGAGCCTATGGTGATGAAAAAAGAAGTTCAGGCTGCTTTGAAGGA
>NW_006400173.1:859420-860238 GCF_000299155.1 Elephantulus edwardii
GCCCTCTATGAGGTGGATTGATTCAGTGACTGGGATAATTGGGATGGGAGTGTCAGAGACAGTGCGATTGGCACAGGACAGAACAGAGTTTAGGGAGTTTAAGCGACTCGACGGCACATAACAACAACAACAACAACAACAACTCAAAGGATTATTTTAAAAAATAGAAAAAGAAAGAACAATACCTAAGTATGTTATGCCGTCATGCCCATTTTAGGTCCACCAGCTTCTGGGTGATGTGGGTATTATGGAGGACATGGACAAATTCCTAGAAATCCACACCCTATCCAGATTGACAGCGACATAAGTAGCATATTTAAACAAACCATTACAAAAGAAGTAATTGAGAAGATCTTAAAAACATTTTTCCACGAAATAATTCCTGGCATAGATGAGTTCAATGTTGAATTCTACCAAAATTTGAGGGACAAAGTAATAGCAACTCTACTTAATATTTTAAAATATAGAAAAAGAAAGAACAATCACTAAATATTGCAGGCACTGCTTTGGTCTGTAGGTCTTCATGGAGTTGTGGACGTACCTTATGATAAGTTTGAAAACATTTAGACATATAGAGGAAATGGAAAAATTTCTAGAAATTCACACGCTAACCTGATTGACAGGAACCTAAATAGAACATTTGAACATCCTGATTAAAAAAGAAATTGAGTATAGACCTCATGCACTTACTGCAGAGGGTCAAGGACTGCAGTCTTCAATATTGACTGAGGCTCAATGTCAAGAAGACAAAAATTCTCACCACTGGACCAATCGGTAGCATCAGGATGGATGGCAAAGAGCTTGAGATTGTTCACAGC
>NW_006400173.1:860850-861574 GCF_000299155.1 Elephantulus edwardii
GATTGGCACAGGATAGAGCAGGGTTTAGGGCTGTTGTACATAGGGTCGCTATGAGTCGCAAACGACTCGACGGCACATAACAACAACAACAAATATCATAAAAACATTCTTACACGAAAAAAAGTCCTGGCCAGGATAGTTTCATCGCTGAATTCTACCAAACATTCAGAAACAAATTATTACCAATTCTTCTAAAAGTATTTTTTGAAAAATGAAAAAAGAAAGAACAATCCCTAAGAATTACATTCTCCGCCTTGATCTTCAGGTTTCTGGGATATGTATGCTTACCATTTGATAAATTTGAAAGCCCATAGACATACGGAGAAAATGGATAAATTCCTAAAAATTCACACCCCATCCAGACTGACAGGGATATAAATAGAAAATTTGAAGAGACCAATTACAAAAGGAGAAACTGAGCAGATCATAAAAACATTCTTCCACAGAAAAAAGTCCTGGCCTAGATGGCTTCATGGCTGAATTTTACCAAACTTCCAGAGACAGCCTATGACCAATTCTACTCAAAGTATTCTTTTAAAAAATAGAAAAAGAAAGAACAATCCCTAAGAATTGAAATCTCTGCCTTGATCAACGTGGTTCTGAGAAATGTGGGCATGTTGTTGTTGTTATTATGTGCCGTCGAGTCCCCTGCGACTCATAGCGACCCTATGTACAACAGCCCTAAACTCCGCTCTGTCCTGTGCCAATCGCACTGTCTCTGACA
>NW_006400173.1:862329-871317 GCF_000299155.1 Elephantulus edwardii
GTTCTGCATATAGGTTGAAAAGGTATGGAGATAGGATGCATCTCTGGCGTACGCCCTTCCCAATTTTGAACCATGCAGTGTTCCCTTGCTCTGTTCTAATGACTGCCTCCTGGTCCAAGTATAAGTTTCGCATTAGAACGATCAAGTGTTCTGGGATTCCTATTCTTCTCACCGTCTGATAAACTTGAAAACATATAGACATATGGAGGAAATAGATAAATTTTGAGAAATTCACACCCTCTCCAGGTTGACAGGGACATAAATAGAACATTTGAACAGACCCATTACAGAAGAGGAATTTGATCAAATCACCCATTTTGTATGATATTTCAGGAATTCTTTGTTTTTCAATGAATTATAGTATTCTACTTTGTGAATATACCACAGCTTCACTATCCATTCGTTTGTTGATGGGCACTTGGGTTGTTTCCAACTCTTTCCTATTGTGAACAAAGCAGTGATAAACATGGGTGTGCATGTATCTGTTTGGGTGGCAGTTCTGTTTTCTTTAGGGTATATTCCCACTAGTGAAATTGTTGGGTCAGATGATATTTCTATTTCCAACTTTTTGAGAAAGCATCATATTACCTTCCATAGTGCTTGCACCATTTTACCCTCCAACCAACAGAAAAAAAGTGTTTCAGTTTCTCCACAACCTTGCCAGCATTTGCGGTTTGCTGCTCTGTTGAATTTTGCTGTTCTTACTGGAGTGAGATGATATCTTATAGTTGTTTTGATTTACATCTTTCTTAGAGCTAGGGATTTTTAACACTTCTTCACGGGTTTGTTCTTCATCTGAATGTCTTCTTTGGTGATGTTTCTGTTCATATCCTGCGACCATTTTTCAATTGGGTTGTTTACCTTTATCTTGCTGTGGCGCTTGAATATTCTATAAATTCTAGGTAAAAGTCCCTTATCAGACATGTCAATGCTAAATGTTTTTTCCCACTCTGGTTTTCCTTTTTACCTTGCTGGATAAGTTTTTGGATGTACAAAGGGATTATATTCTTAGAAGGTCCCATTCCTCTGTTTTATCCTCTCCTGGTTGAAGATTTTCCAGGGTGCTTGGAAGAATGTTTATGTTGTGGATTAGGGCATCTAGAATTCTTCAAAGCTTTTCTCTAAATGAAGTTCATTGTCCTTGATTTTAGTCCTAGGTCCTTGATCCACTTTGAGTTGGTTTTTGTTTATGGAGTGAGGTATGAACCTTGCTTGAGTTTTTTACAGATAATTTTTCATTTGTGCCAACATCATTTGTTTAAAAGGCTGTCGTTTCCTCACTTAACCAATTTCATCTCCTTGTCAAAAAACAGTTAACCATAGGTAGATGGGCTAAGTTCTGAATTCTCAATTCTATTCCACCGATTTATGTATCTGTCATTGTACCAGTATCACACTGTCTTGACCACCACGGGAGTGTAGTAGGGTTTGAAATCAGGGAATGAGATGCTTCCTACCTTGTTACTATTTTTAAGGAGTGCTTTGCCTATTTGGGGTCTCTTTCCATTCCAAATGAAATTGGAGATGGCTTTTTCCATCTTATTGAAGAATGGAATTAATATTTGTATTGGGATTGCTTTGAATGTGTAAATTGCCTTTGATAGCTTTGTCATTTTCACAATATTGAGTCTTCCTATCCATGAGCAGGGAATATTCTTCTATTTCTCCAGGTCCCTTTTTGTTTCTTTTAGTAATATTTTGTAATTTTCTTCGAATAGATCCTACCATTAAATCTAACCAGAAGATTTACTCCCAAATATTTAATCTTGTGATTAGCTATCATGAAGGGTATTGTTTTTCTTAGCTCCAGCTCTGTATTCTCTTTGTCACAGTAGAGAAATTCAACTGATTTTTGTATGTTGATCTTGCATTTTGCCACTTTGTTAAATTGGTCAACTATGTCCAGTAGTTTTCTTGCTTAGTCTTTAGGCTTTTCTAAGTATACTATTATATCATCTGCAGAGAGAGATAATTTTACCTCTTCTTTGCCAATTTGGATACCTCTTATTTCCTTCTCTTCTCTTATTGGTATTGCTAAGCCTTCCAATACAATATTGAATAAAAGAGATGATAGTGGGCATCTTTGCCTAGTTCCCCTTCTCAAAAGGAAATGTCTTTAATCTCTCTTCATTGAGAACAATGTTGGCTCTTAGGTTTGTGTATATACATTTTACTATGTTGAAGAAATTATCCTCAAATCCTATATTGTTGAGTGTTTTAATTAGGAAAGGGTGTTGGATTTTGTCAGAGGTCTTTTCTGCATCAATTGATGGGATCACGTGGCTCTTGTTCTTTGCTTTCTTTATAAGATGAATTACATTGATTTTTTTTCTTATGTTGAACCATCCTTGCATACATCTTATTAATCCTATTTGGTCATGGTGAATTATTTTTCTGACATATCATTGGATTCTATTGGCCAGGATTTTATTCAGGATTTTTGCATCTATGTTCATGAGAGATAGTGGCCTATAGCTTTCTCTTTTGGTGGTGTCTTTACCTGGCTTTGATATCAAGGATATGTTTGGTTCATAGAACGAGTCTGGGAGAATTCCATCTTTTTTTATTTTCTGAAATACTTTATGTAGAATTGGTGACAGTTCTTCTCTGAATATCTGATAAAATTCACTTGTAAAACCATCTGGTCCACAGCTTTTTCTGGCTGGAAGTTGTTTTATTAACTTTTCAATTTCTTCTTTTGTAATGATCTATTCAGGTGTTCGATTTGTGTCTGTGTCAGTTTAGGTAGATTGTGAATTTCTAAGTATTTGTACATTTCCTCTAGGTTTTCATACTTGAGTATAGTTTTTCATAATATTCCAATGTTAGCCCTTTTTTTTAGTTGGTTCTGTTGTGAGGTTGCCTGATATATTTCTTATTCGGATTACTTGTGTTTTTATTACTTTCCTTTTGTTAGTTTTCCTGGTAGGTTGTCGATTTTAATGACTTTTTCAAAGAACCAACTTCTAATTTTGTTGACAGTTTCAATTGTTTTCGGTTTCCTATTTCATTTATTTTTGCTCTAATTTTTATTATGTCAGGGTTTTTTTAGAGGAGTCAGGTTTTCTCACTGTTCTTTTTCAAATTGTTAGAGATGTTGCGTTAGAAAGTCAATGGTCATTTTTTCCTGACTTCGAGTATACTTACAAGTAAGAAAATCAAAAGGGCTGAACTCACTCAGCATTTCTTAAGCTCAAGGAACTGAAGAACAAATTCAAACCTTGAGTTGCTATAATCAAGAATGCTTTAGGCAGAATATTAAATCATCCAGAAAGTATTAAAAGAAGATGGAAAGAATATACTGAGTCACTGTATCAAAAGGAATTGGAAGACACAGAAGAATTCAATGAAATAACATATGAGCAAGAGCCTATGGTGATGAAGGAAGAAGTACAAGCTACTTTGAAGGAAATAGCAAAAAAATAAGGATCGAGGTATAGATGGTATACCAATTGACACATTTCAGCTAACAGATGCTGCCCTGGATGTTCTCACCAAGTTGTGCCAAGAAATCTGGAGAATAAACACTTGGCCAACTGACTGGAAGAGATCTATATTTGTTCCCATTCCAAAGGAGGGTGACCCAACAGAGTGTGGAAACTACAGAACGACATCATTTATTTCACGTGCAAGAAAGATTCTATTGAAGATCATCAAAAAACAACTGGAACAGCAAATCAGCAGAGAACTGCCAGAAGTCCAGGCTGGGTTTAGAAGGGGTCATGGTACTAGGGATATAGTAGCTGATGTTAGGTGGATCTTAGCTGAAAGCAGGGAATATCAGAAGAATGTCTATCTGTGTTTCATTGATTATGCAAAGGCGTTTGACAGCGTGGATCATAACAAACTGTGGCAGACTCTGAGAAGAATGGGAATCCCAGAACATTTGATTGTGCTAATGCGAAATCTATACTTGGACTAAGAGGCACTTGTTAAAACAGAGCAAGGAAACACTGCATGGTTCAAAATTGGAAAATGTCTTCGCCAGGGATGTGTCCTATTTCTATGCCTTTTCAACCTGTATGCAGAACAGATTATCCTAGAGGCTGGGCTCTATGAGGATAAGTATGGCGTCAGGATTGGTGGGAGATCTATTAATAATCTGTGTTATACAGATGACACAACCCTGCTTGCTGAAACTGAGGAGGACCTGAATTGCTTGCTGCAGAGGGTCAAGGACTGCAGCCTTCAGTATGGATTGAGGATCCATGTCAAAAAGACAAAGATTTTCATCACTGGACCAATTGGTAGCATCAGGATGGATGGTGAAGTGATTGAGATTGTTAACAACTTTAGTCTGCTTGGCTCCACGGTCAACACTCCTGTCACCAGTAGCCAGGAAATAAAAAAACATATTGCAATAGGAAAGTCTGCTGTTAGGGACCTCTCTAAAGTACTCAAGAACAACGGTGTCTATCTGGAGACTAAGGCACATCTGATACAGGCTATCACTTGTTATGCATCAGAGAGTTGGACAATGACTAGGAAGGACAGGAAGAGAATTGGTGCCTTTGAGCTGTGGTGCTGGAGAAGAGTATTGAATGTACCATGGTATCTCAAGAAAACAAACAGATTCATCCTGGAGAGGGTTAAACCAGGCTGTTCCTTGGAGGCAAGGATTCTGGGGCTTTGTCTGACATACTTTGGACATGTTGTAAGGAGGGACAGGTCCTTAGAGAGGGACATCATTCTTGGGAGGGTGGAGGGACAGCGCAAGAGGTGAAGACCCTCTATGAGGTGGATTGATTCAGTGACTGGGGAAATTGGGGTAGGTGCATCAGAGACAGTGTGATTGACACAGGACAGAGCAGAGTTTAGGGCTGTTGTACATAGGGTTGCTATGAGTTGCAAGCAACTCGAGGACACATAACAACAACAACAACAGCTTATTGCTATAAATTGACCTCTGATTAGTGCTTTGACTGTTTCACAGCAGTTTTGATAAGTTGTGTTTTCACAGTCACTTGTTTCAAGAAACTTTAATTTCATTTTTATTTCATCTATTACCCACTTATGTTCAAGCAAGGTGTTGTTTAGCTTCCAAATGTATGATTTTTTCTCCTTTTTTATCTTATTATTAATTTCTAATTTTGATTCATTATGGTCTGAGAAGATTCTTTGTATTATTTCTATGTTTATTAATTTATTGACGCTTGCTTTGTGACCTGAAATGTGGTTCTTTCTGGAGAGTGGTCCATGCACATTGGAGAAGAAGGTATACTCTGGGATTTGATGGGGGTTTTTTTGTTTGGGGTTTGTTTTTTTTGTGTTTTGTTGGGGATTTTGTGTGTGTGTGTGAGTGTGTGTGTGTGTGACTATGTGCATTGTTGTTGTTAAGTGCCGTTAAGTCGCAGGCGACTCATAGCAACCCTATGAAAGAGAGTCCTCAAAGCTTGTGTGTCTTTCATCCTCTCTCCAGGTTCATAGGGTTTCCGGAGGTAAGCTATTACGGAAGTGGATGCCATGCCTGCCTCCAAGCTTGTTTTAATCAGGGAGCTCCACCCCATACTTTCTGCATTGAGTAACCAACCATTTGACACATCAGTGTCACAGTGTTCAGCCTCACAGCAAGCACAAGTTACCCCTGTACGGCAAGTGGACACACACCAGGGCTACACGACCTAGAGAAAGGTTTGAACAAAAACAATGAAAGACAGGCCCGAGGGCAGCGGATTAAATGTCAACCACATTTCGCTTGGTAGCATCACTTTATGTCCGCTGGGCCAATTGATCTCTCAGTTGTCTCTGGTAGAATTCAGCCATGAAGCCATCAGGCCAAAATTTTGTTTGTGGAAGAATGTTTTTATAATTGCCCAGTTTCTTCTTTTGTAATGAGTCTGTTCAAATGTTCTATTTATTTCCTTTTTAATCTGGATATCATGGGGGTTTTTTAGGAATTTATTTCTTCCATGTGTCTATATGCTTTGAAATTTATCAGACAGTATGCCCACATCTCTCAGAAGCCCGTGGATCAAGGCCGAGCATGCAATTCTTAGGGATTGTTACTCATTTCAACATTTGTTTCAACAAATGTTCAACATTTGGACTGTTTCCATGTTCTTGCAGTGGTGAATAATGCTGCTGTAAACATTGGTGTATAAAATCTCTATTTGTGCCTCAGATCTCCATTTTTTCTATTTTTAAAAAACAATACTTGGAGTAGAATTGGTAGTAGTATGTCTCTGATTGTTAGGTAGAATTCAGCCATGAAGCCATCTAGGCTAGGACTTTTTTTGTGGAAGAATGTTTTTATGATCTGCTCAATTTCTTCTTCTTCTTTTTTTTAAATGAGCACTTTCAAATGTACTATTTATGTTCCTGTCAATCTGGATAGGGTGTGAATTTCTAGGAATTTGTCTATGTCCTCCATATGTTGTTTTTGTTATTAAGTACCGTCAGGTTTTAGACAACTCATAGAGACCTTATGAATGAAAGACCTGAACACTTGTATGACTTTCATAGTTTCTCCAAGTTCATAGGATTTCTGGAGGCAAGCTATTTTGGAAGTGGATGCCATTCCTGCTACCAAGCTTGTTTTAACTGAGGAGCTCCACCAAACACTGTCCACCATGGGTAACCACTATCGCATTTAACACATAAAAAAAATGATCCTCAATTTCCAACCAAATTTAAAAAACAAGGCATGGTTTAAACTACATGAGCTCTGTCATTCCACATTCCTCCATAAACAAACATTCCCATTGGCTCTCACCACCCAAAAGTGCCCCTCTAATGCTTTCAAATTTATCAGATGATAGGCCCTTATCTCCCAGAAGCCTGTGGATCAAAGTAGAGCATTTAAGTCTTAGGGACTGTTTTTTAATTTTCCATTTTTTAAAAGAATAATTTGAGGAAAATTGATAATAGTTTGTCACTGAAAGTTCAGTAGAATTCAGCCTTGAATCCATATATGGAGCAATTTTTTTAATGGAAGAATGTTATTATGATCTCCTCAACTCCTTCTTTTGTAATGGGTCTGTTCAAATGTTCTATTTATGTCGCTTTCAATTGGATTAGTGTGTGAATTTCAAGGAATTTTTCCATTTCCTCCATATGTCCAGATGCTTTCAAATTTATCTGATGACACACCCACATCTCTCAGAATTCTGCAGATCAAGGCAGAGACTGCATTTTCTAGGGATTGTTCTTTTTTTCCCCCTATTTTTTAAAAGAACACCTTGAGTAGAATTGCTAACAGTTTTTCTCTGATAATTTGATAGAATTCAGCCATGAAGCCATTTAGGCAAGGACTTTTTTTGTGGAATAATGTTTATTTAGGGTGTTTTTTTTTTTACACGTCATTTTGTTTTATTTTATTTTTAAATTTTTCTATTAATTTATTTAAAAAGTTTGAATACATTGTTTTCAAGAATAAATTCTTTCAATTTCCCTAATCCTCCACCCAACAAATTGAACCACTCCATTCTTAATGGCCCCATCACCCAGCATATCCTCATCCCTGTGCTTTCAAACTCACTCACCCCTCTTGGATCCTTATACTCATTCAACAATAATGTTTTTATACAATATTTATCCTTTTGGGACTGAGTTCATTCATTCAGCAAAATGATCTCGTTTCTTCCAAGTAATAATTTAGAAAGTCATTGCTCCTATGTGCTGCATAGTATTCCGTTGTGTGATTGTACCATAATTTCTCAATCCATTCATATGTGGTTCAACATTTGGACTGTTTCCATGTTCTTGCAGTGGTGAATAATGCTGATATAAACATTGGTGTATAAAATCTCTATTTGTGCCTCAGATCTCATTTTCTCAGAGAATATTCCAAGTAGTAGAATAGCTGGGTCATATGAATCTGCTCAATTTCTTCTTTTGTAATAGATCTGTTCAAATGTTCTGTTTATGTTCCTGTCAATAACAATGTTGTTGTTGTTGTTTTTAAGTGTCGTCTAGTCAAAGGTGACTCAAAGCAACCCTATAAAGGAAAGTCCTCAACACTTGTGTGACTTTCATTCTCTCTCCAGGTTCATAGGGTTTCCAGAGGCAAGTTATTACAAAAGTGGATGCCACTCCTGCTTCAAGGCTTATTTTAATCAGGGAGCTCCACCAAACACTGTACATCGTGGGTAATGATTAATGCATTTGAAACATCAGTGTCACAGTGTTCACCTCACAGCAACCACAAGTTACCACTGGGCTATACAACGTAGAAGAATGTTTCAACAAAAGCAATGAGAGCCAGGCCTGAGGACCACAGATTACAAGTCACCCATCTTGGGCTTGGTAGCATCACTTTCTGTTCACTAGGCCAACTGATCACTCTCTATTTTGATGTTATTGTCAATCAGGATAGCGTGTGAATATCTAAAAATTTGTTCATTTCCTCCATATGTTTATAGGTTTTCAAATTTATTAGCTCACAACTCCAAGAACCCCAAGAAACAAGGCAGAGTCTGCAATTGTTAGATATTATACTTTCTTTATTTTTTAATAAGAAAACTTCAGGTAAAATTGGTAATAGTTGGTCCCTAAAAATTTGGTAGAATTCAGCCATGAAGAATCTAGGCCAGGACTTTTTTTAGTGGGAAAATTTTGTTATGATCTGCTCAATTTATTCTTTTGTAAAGATTCTGTTCAAATGTTCTAATTATATCACTGTCAACTTGGATAGGATGTGAGTTTCTAGGAATTTGTCCATTTCCTCCATATGTCTACATGCCTTCAAATTTATCAGATAGTATACCACATCAACCAGAAGCCCTAAAAACAGGGCAGAGCCTAAAATTTTTAGGATTTGTTCTTCCTTTTCCTATTTTATAAAAGAATACTTTGAGTAGAATTGGTAACAGTTTGTAAAAGTTTGGTAGAATTCAATAATAAAGCCTTTTGTTGTTGTTATGTGCCGTGGAGTCGCTTGCAACTCATAGCGACCCTCTGTACAACAGCCCTAAACTCCGCTCTGTCCTGTGCCAATCGCACTGTCTCTGACACTCCCATCCCAATTATCCCAGTCATTGAATCAATCCA
>NW_006400173.1:875377-876409 GCF_000299155.1 Elephantulus edwardii
GATATTATCCTGTCACTGACAATATTGTACTTCAAGATGGATCTAGCAATGACTTTTTTAACTATGAAAGCAATTCCATTTTTCCTCACCTTTTCATCTCCAGAGTAATATATCATACGGTCATCCGACTCAAAATGTCCCATGCCAGTCCATCTCATCTCACCAGTGCCTAATATGTGAATATTTATGCGTTCCATTTCTTTCTTAACAGTAGGACAGGATTTATCTCATGAAAGAAGATTTTTATAATATTTTCAATTTCTCCTTTTGTAGTGGGTCTGTTCAAATGTTCTTTTTATGTGCCTGTCAAACCAGATGGGCTGTAAATTTTTAGGAATTTATCAATTTCCTCCATATATCTATATGCTTTCAAATTTATCATATGGCAAGCACACATATCTCAAAAGCCCGTAAATCAAGGTGGAGCCTGCATTTCTTAAAGATTGTTCTTTCTTTTGCTATTTAAAAAAAAAACTTTAAGGGAATGCCCCCACCAGCCGGAACGCCACCTCCAGTGGGCTAGGAAGAGACCCGGGAAGAGCAACAGTCTGCAAGTGACCGCAGAACTCCAGAGGAGTGAACACCGTGTGACCCCAGAGGAGTGAAGACTACCCGCCACTATATGACACCCAGCTCGCGCCTGGGTGACCCCCAACACACAGGCTGCTGCTGCATAAACCCCCAGCAGCACCCAAGCACCGCCCCCTACCTCTTGGTGGTAGTTAGTGTCCAAGCCTTGTTCTCCTTTGCCCCCTAGTCCCTTGCTTTCCCCCCATTACCCCACCTTGCAGCTCCTCAACCATGCACCTCAGCCCCCGCCACAGCCCTGTGACCTCAGGGCACCACCGTGGATCCAGCCATCACCCAGAGCTATCAGCCAAGCTGCTGTGGAATTAATCTCGCAGGAGAAAGACCAGTAAGATCCTGCTGGGTTTGCTGGGGCATTGCTGATTATCTGGGGGAGAACCTAACGGCATGCCCACTTGTGGAGAATTTGGCCGAGCTCTCTTGGGCTACACCAACTGCCCAAAA
>NW_006400173.1:881431-882238 GCF_000299155.1 Elephantulus edwardii
GAGATATGTGATTAGGTATTTCTGTCATGACAGGAGTCAAGAGTGATGGCTACATGGTGGAGTGCACCTGTGGGAGGGGTTGTAAAACAATGAAAGAATTTTTCTTTAACTTTTCCAAGAGGGTAGTGTTCTGGGGGGATCCTTGGGAGGGGACAAATATGCAACAATGTATGAATGGAAATCCAAAGCCTCTGTAAATTTTTACTGAAATTAATAACAAATTTAAATTTTTTAAAAAAGAATTAAGTTAGTGTAAAGATGGCAATGGATTTATAACTGCTCATGCTAATAACACTATATCATGGCATGAAGGAGGAATAGTGGAAATGTATCCACATTTACAGCATTCCTCTTACCAAAACCATTTATGGAAAATAGGAACTGCATTGGAACATGTATCTATGGATTGGAAATTATGATATTGTTACTATTTCTAGGCTTAAGGTTAAAAGATTATAATGTTCAAAATTATTTGTTATATATTTGTTTAAATTTTTCCCTCTTTAAACAACCGGGATCTAGAGGGAAGGGAAAAGACCAGAGAATGGCCAAAATTATTGGGGCAGCTATTGCTGCCAGGTTAGGGCCTGTGTCAGGAAAAGGAAGTGTTACTCATACACAGTGTCACCCAAAGGTAATAAAGGAGGTCAGAATTGCTTCCACTGTGGAAAGCTGGGACACTTCAGTACACAGGGTCACAGACGAGAGCCATAGATAGGTAAGGGAGTAGAGAGGAAGCTCCCACTCACTTGCTTTAAGTGTGGATCTGAAGGACACTTGGCCAAGGGTGGCCCACATCAGGTCCTC
>NW_006400173.1:883323-890316 GCF_000299155.1 Elephantulus edwardii
GTCTCTGAAACTTTGGTAGAATACAACTATGAAGTTATCCTGGTCAGGACTTTTTCCATGGAAGAATATTTTTACGGTTTGCTCAAGTAGTGAGTGTGTTCAAATGTTTTAGTTATGTCCCTGTCCATCTGAGTATGGTGTGAATTTTAAACATTTTCCCATTTTCTCCATATGTCAATATACTTTCAAATTTAGCAGATGGTACACATACATATCCCAGAAGCCCATAGATCAAGGAGGAGCTGCAATTTTTAGGGATTTTTCTTTCTTTTTCTAATAAAAAATACTTTAAAAGAACAATGATTGAATATTTTCAATGAGTGAAAAACAAACTTGTAGAATTACAGGACACTGCAAGCAAAAATCAGGAGGAGCTAAAAAAAAAATCCAAAACAATGCAGATAAAACAAATGATGTATTAAAGCACTGGAAAAACAAGAAACCACGATTCAAAATATGAGTTCCAAGGTTTCAGATACTGTCAACATGATGGAGGGACATATGAAAAAAGTTGAAGAGATGGAACACAGAACCAGTGAAATCGGAAATAGAATTGTCACCATTGAGCTACTAGAGCAAGAAGCAGAATTAAAAAGAAGGAAAAAGAAGAAAACCCAAGAATAATGTGGGGCACCATTAAGAGAAATAACATGCACATCATCAGAATCCCAGAACAGGAAGAAACAAGTAAAGGCACCGAAAAAGCTGTGGAAGAATTACTAGAAGAACACTTCCCAGGCATAATGAAGAATGAGAGAATATATATTCATGAAGCTGAATGAACACCACATAGAATAGACCCCAAACGAAAAACACCAAGGCATATCATAGTCAAATTTGCCAGAAACAAAGATTAGGAGAGAATTCTGAAAGCAGCGAAGGAGAAACAAAAAGTAACCTACAAGGGAATGAAGATAAGTTTAAGTGCCCGTTTCTCAGCAGAAAACATGTAAGCAAGAAGAGAGGGGAGGGACATACATCAAACACTCAAAAAAAAACCACCAAAAACAAAAAAAAAAAAAACACAACTGTCAACCAAGAATACTGTACCCAGCAAACTGTCCATCACATACGAAGGAGAGATCAAGATATTCCCAGAAAAACCAGAACTTAAGGGAATTTGTGAAAACAAGACCAGCGTTTCAGGAAACAATGAGAGACGTCATTCTTACAGAGGTGCCATAGAAAGCAGAATGGACCAAAATAACTAGCAACAACACCAAAAAGAATTCAATGAAATGATAGCAATAAAATGTTGCCTCTCAATAATCACACTGAATATGAATGGTTTGAATGAATCACTAAAGTGAAAAAGAGTAGCAGATTGGATTTTTTAAAAACCAAAAAATTGATCAATATGTTTTCTACAAAAGACATACCTGAAAAATGAAGATAAAGAAAGACTAAAAATAAAAAGGTGGAGGAAAATATACCAAGCAAATGGCAACCAGAAAAAAACAGGAGTAGAAATAATGATCTCTGATAAAGTAAATTTCAATGCAAAAACCATTACAAAGGACTAGGAAGGTCACTACATAATTCTTAAAGGGTCAATAGAATAAGAGGACATAACAATAATAAATTTCTATGCACCAAATGAAAGACTTGCAAAGTAAATAAAACAAACATTAACAAAACTGAAATAGGAAATAGACAACACATCTATAGTAGTTGGAGACTACAATACATCTCTCTCAAGAAAAGATAGAACTACCAGAAAGAAACTTAACAAAGATTCTGAAGAATTAAACTACACAATAAACCACCTCTATCTCATAGATATTTATAGGCTAATGCTAAAGTCTTGGCCTAGATGGCTTCAATGCTGAATTCTACTAAACTTTTTCCAGTTATATTCAAAATATTCTTTTAAGAAGTAGAAAAGAAAGTGCAATTCCTAACAATTGCAGGCTCCACCTTGGTCCTTAGGCTTTTTGGAGTTGTGGATGTAGTGTCTGGTAAATTTGAAAACCTAT
Organism: Elephantulus edwardii; assembly: GCF_000299155.1. Classification (NCBI taxonomy): domain Eukaryota; kingdom Metazoa; phylum Chordata; class Mammalia; order Macroscelidea; family Macroscelididae; genus Elephantulus; species Elephantulus edwardii. Next base: position 885,300 of record NW_006400173.1, read on the forward strand.
AGACAGTGCTCAGATCTTTCTTTCACAGGGTCACTATGAGTTTTTTATGACTCGACAGCAATTAACAACACCACCAACAACATAGAGAGAGCTATGTTGGCCTAGTGGACAGAAAGCTATGCTACCAAGCCCAAGGTGGGTGATTTTAATCTGCGACACTCAGGCCTGGTTTAAATTGTTTTTTGTCAAACATTCTTCTCCATGGTATACCATTGGTCTGTGCATTCCTATACAGAGGTAACTCGTAGTTGCTATTATGCTAAACACTGTGACACTGATGCGCCAAATATGATAATGGATATACATGGTGTTTGGTGCAGCTTCCTGATTAAAACAAGCTTGGAAATAAGAGTGGCATACACTTCTGAAATGACTTGCCTCCGGAAACTCTATGAACAGTGTTCAAGTCTTTCATTCATAGGGTCACTATGAGCCATCTACGACTCGACGACACTTAACAACAACATAGACATATGGAGGAAATAGACAAATTTCTAGAAATTCACACTCTATCCCAATTGACATGAACATAACTAGAACATTCGAACAGACCCATGACAAAAGAAGAAACTGAGAAGATTCATATGACCCAGCTATTCCACTGCTTGGAATATACCCTGAGAAAATTAGAAGTGAGGTGCAAATTGAGATTTCTACACTAATGTTCACAGCAGCATTATTCACCATTGCAAGAACATAGGAACAACCCAAATGTCCAACTACAAAAGAATGGATTGAGAAATTATGTCACATTCACACAAAGGACTATGATGCAGCACTCAGGAGCAATGACTTTGTAAAGTATTACTTGGAAGGAACCGGAGAGCATTATGCTGAGCGAACTGAACTCAGTTCCAAATGAATAAATATTGTATAAAACCTTTATTGTAGAATGAGTATAAGGATTCAAGAGGGGTGGGTGAGGTTGGAAGCACAGGGATGAGGATGTGCAGGGGGATGGGGAAACTAATCATGAGGTTTTACAATTTGTTGGGGGGGATTAGGGAAATTGAGATAATTTATTCTTGAACATGATATATTTGAATTTTGTAAATAAACCAGTAGAAAATTAAAATAAAATAAAATTTAAGAAAACTTGTTAAAAAATACCAAAATAAAACATTCTTTCACAAAAAAAGTCCTGCCTAGAAGGATTCATGGCTAAATTCTACCAAACTTTCAGAGACTATCTATTACCAATTCTACTCAAAGTATTTTTTTAAATAGAACAATCCCTGAGTCATTCTATAAAGGAGGCATAACCATAACACTAAAACCAGGCAAAGAAATTACTAAAAAGGAGAAGTAGAGACCAGTATCTCTCATGAATATAGATACAAATATTCTCAGCAAAATCCTGGCCAACAGAATCATCATTTAAAAAAAAAATACATCAAAGCAAGTGGTATTCATAATATGTACACAAGGATGTTTCTACTTTAGAAAACAATAAGTACAATTCATCACATTAAAAAAGCAGCGAACAAGAACTGTGTGATCCTATCTATGGTTGTTGAAAAGGTCTTTGACAAAATCCAACACATCTTTCTGACTAAAAGGCTTTAATAAATAGGAATTGAAGGAAATTCCTCAAAATGGTGAAAAACGCATACATAATACCAAGAGCCAACCTCATTCTCAATGAAGAAAGACTAAAGGCATTCTCCTTGAGAACAAGAACCACACAAGGATGCCTACGTTCACCATTCTTATTCAATATTTTATTGGAAGTACTTAGTCCTGCAATAAGACAAGAGTAGGAAATATGAGGCACCCAAGCCGATAAAAAGGTGGCAAAGCTCTTACTATATGCAGACAATATAATAATGTACACAGAAAACTCAAAGGCTTCCAGATTGGCAGAGATGGTTAAATGCTCACTATATACAAATGCTATGATAGTGTACACAGAAAACTCCAAGGATTCAACTACAAAAAACTGCTAGAACCAGTAGAGCCGAACTAGTAGAGTAACAGAATATTACATTAATATTAAAAAATTAATTGTATTCCTCTACAGTAAAAAAGAAATCTCAGAGAAGGAACCTGAGAATGTAATATCATTTACAATACCTAATCATATATTTACTGGAAGCAGGAGCGGCATCCACTTCCGAAATGGCTTGCCTCCGGAAACTCTATGTACGAACAGTGCTCGACGGCACCAAACAACAACACTCATATATTTAAGTTACTTGGGAATGATTCTAACTAGATACATAAAAGGAGAAAACTTCACTCTTGAATGTTTATGAAGAAAATTACGAAATACTACTATGAGGAATAGTTTTGCTTGTTGTGTACAATAGATTCAGAATCGATCCACAGCTGACACTCCAGTGGGTTTTCACAGGCAGTTAATCACATGGAAGGAGATTCCCCATCTTTTCCGAAAGGAGCAACTGGTAGCCTTGAACCACATGCCTTTGAGATTGCAGCACAGCTTCTTGCCACTAGGCCACCAGAGCTCATATAAGAAATCATAAGAGATCTAAATAAATGGGGGAAAGTTCCTTGTTCATGTATAGGAAGACCCAATATAGGGAAATAGACAATTCAGCCAAAAGCAATCTACCTGTTCAATGCAATTCCAATATAGATGTAAAATTTATTTTTTATATTGATATTTTTAAAACTAATATTTTAATGACAGTTTGCAGAAAAATTGGATTTCCATTCATTCATTGTTGCATACTGTCCTCCCTATCCCCCCCAATTTCACTTTTCTCTTTAAAAAATTCTTTCATTGTTGCACAATTGCTGTACCTCTTATTCTGGACTATAGTCATGAAAATAATACCTAATCATATATTTCTTTTTTAAATATTTGTTCCCATTCCCAAGAAAGGTGGCCTGACAGAGTACAGAAATTATTGAACAATATCATTGATATCTCATGCAAGCAAGATTCTGCTGAAGATTATCCAGAAACGACCGGATTGGCACATCAACAGAGAACTGCCTGAAGTGCAGACTGGGTTTAGAAGAGGCCGTGGTGCTAGAGATATTATAGCTAATATCAAATGGAATTGGGCTGAATGCAGAGAGTGTCAGAGGAATGTCTATCTGTGTGGGCATTTGACTAGGTAGATCACAACAAACTATGGCTGACTCTGAGAAGAAGGGGAATCCCAAAACACTTGATGCTGCCTATGCAAAACCTGTATTTGGACCAGAAGGCAGTCATCAGAACAGAGCAAAGAAACACTGCATGGTTCAAAATTGGTAAGGATGTGCACCAAGGACGTATCTTATCCCAATATGTTTTCAATCTATATGTGGAACAGATTATCCAGGAGGTTGGGCTCTATAAGGCAAAAATGTGCCATCATGATTGGAGGAAGAGTCATCAACAATCTGCGTTATGCAAATAACAAAACTCTGCTTGCTGAAACTTAGGAGGACCTGAAGCGCTTACTGCAGAGGGCCAAGGACTACAGCCTTCAATATGGATTGAAGCTCAACATCAATAAAATAAAGATTCTCACTACTGAGCCTATTGTCAGCATCATGATAGGTGGTGAAGAGATTGAGATTGTTAACATCTTCACTTTGATTGGCTCTACAATCAACATTCTTGGTAGCAGCAACCAGGAAATTAAAAGACTGTGTTGGGAAAGTACTGAAGAGCAATAATGTCAGTCTGTAGACTAAGGTGTGCCTGATGTAGACCATGGTCTTTGCAATTACTTGCTATGCATGAGAAAGCTGGACAATGAATAGGGATGATAGAAGGAGGATTGATGCCTTTGAGCTGTGGTGCTGGAGAAGAGTATTGAATATACCATGGACTGCTAGGAGAAAAAACAAGTTCATCCTGGAGGGGGTGAAGCCAGGCTCCTCCTTGGAGGCAAGGATTCTGAAGCTTCGTCTGACATACTTTGAACATGTTGCAAGGCAGGATCAGTGCTTGGAGAGGGGCATGGAGGGACAGTACAAGAGAGGAAGATCCTCGATGAGATGGATTGATTCAGTGTCTGGGGTAATGCAGGCAGGTGTGTCGAGACAATGAGATTGGCACAGGATAGAGCAGGGTTCAGAGTTGTTTTACATAGGGACTTTATTAGTCACCGGTGACTCAACAGCACATAAAAACAATATATTTCTTTTAGACAGGTCTTTCACTCATCTATTTCAATGCAATGTTCATTATTTACCCCCTCTATTATTGGTTTTTACCTAATCCCTATGTCACTCCTGTTTTATAACAGTGACGCTATACAGCATTTGTCCTTTTGTGACTTGGATATTTCACGCATCATGATGTCCTCCAGGGTCACCCATTTTGTGTATTATTTCATGAGTTCCTTGTTTTTCAGTGCGGCATTGTATTCCATTGTATGACTATACCACAGCGTCTCTATTAATTCATTTGTTGATGGGCACTTGGGTTGCTTCCATATCTGCTATTGTGAACAACTTGGCAAAAACAAACAAACAAACAAACAACCCAAAACCAAAACCCCAAAACAAAAAAACATGAATGTGCATATATCGGTTTGGAGAGCAGTTCTGGTTTCTTTAGAGTATATTCCCAATCGTGGAATTGCTGGGTCAAATGGCATTTCTATTTCCAACTTTTTGAGAAAGCAACATGCTGCCTTGCAAAGTGGTTGCACCATTTTACACTCCCACCAACACTGAATAAGGGTTCCACTTTCTCCACATTTTCTCCAGCCTTTGTTGTTTACTGCTCTATTGAACATTATTATTGTTACTGGGGTGAAGTGATATCTCATAGTTTTTTTTTATTTGAATCTCTCTTAGAGCTAGAGGTTTTGAATATTTCGTCACATGTTTGTTCACCATCTGACTGTCTTCTTTGATGAAGTGTCTGTTCATATAGGACTATACTGAGTCATTGTATCGACAGGAATTGGCAGATACAGAAGAATTTAATGAAATAATATTTGAGCAAGAGCCTATGGTGATGAAGGAAGAAGTTCAAGCTGCTTTGAAGGAAACAGCAAAAAAATAAGGCCCCAGGAATAGATGGTATACCAATTGACATATTTCA
>NW_006400173.1:891208-892571 GCF_000299155.1 Elephantulus edwardii
CTTGGCTCCACGGTCAACACCCTTGGCACCAGCAGCCAGGAAATCAAAAAACGTATTGCGATGGGAAAGTCTGCTGTTAGGGATCTCTCTAAAGTACTCAAGAGCAACAGTGTCTCTCTGGAGACTAAGGTGTGCCTGATACAGGCCATGATCTTTGCAATCACTTGTTATGCACCAGAGAGTTGGACAATGACTAGGGAAGATAGAAGGAGAATTGATGGCTTTGAGCTGTGGTGCCTGAGAAGAGTATTGAATGTACCATGGACAGCCAAGAAAACAAACAGGTTTATCATGGAGAGGGTTAAACTAAGCCACTCCTTGGAGGCAAAGATTCTGGGGCTTCGTCTGACATACTTTAGACATGTTGTAAGGACAGACAGGTCCTTGGAGAGGGACATCATGCTTGGTAAAGTGGAGAGACAGGGCAGGAGAGGAAGACCCACTATGAGGTGGAGTGATTCAGTGACTGGGGTTTGGGATAGGTGTGTCAGAAGCCAGGAGATTGGCACAGGATAGAGCAGGGTTTAGGGCTGTTGTACATAGGGTTGCTATGAGTTGCAAATGACTCGACGACACATAAGAACAACAACAACAACAACTGTTCATATACTGGGCCCATTTCTTTATCTTGTTGAGGTGCTTGAGTATTCTATAAATTCTATATATAAGTCCCTTATCAGGCGTGTCATATGTTAAAAGGAGCCTCAGAATCCTTGCCTCCAGGGAGCATCCTGGTTTGACTCTTTCCAGGATGAATCTGGTTGTTTTCCTAGCAGTCCATGGTACATTCAATACTCTTCGCCAGCACCACAGCTCAAAGGCATCAATTCGCCTTCTATCCTCCTTAGTCATTGTCCAACTCTCTGATGCATAACAAGTGATTGCACAGACCATGGCCTGCATCAGACGCACCTTAGTCTCCACAGAGACACCATTGCTTTACAGTACTTTGGAGAGGCCCCTAACAGCAGACTTTCCCATGGCAATGCGCCTTTTAATGCTGAGAGTGTTGACTGTGGAGCCAAGCAAACGAAAGCTAGGAACAATCTCAATCTCTTCACCATCCATCCTGACGCTGCCAATTGGCCCAGTGGTGAGAATCTTTGTCTTCTTGACATTGAGCCTCAATCTATATTGGATGTCAAGAAGACCAATCCATATAGAATCTAAATTACACTCTGAGCACTATTTGAACAAGAAATAAAAAGTGGAGTAGAATAGCTACTCAAAACAAATAAAAATTAAAATACAACTTATCAAAACCTCTAGATGGCAATACTACCAAAGGCAATATACACGTTCAATGCAATCCCAATACAAATACCGATTTCATTCTTCAATGAGATGGAAAAGGCAATCTCCA
>NW_006400173.1:894123-928216 GCF_000299155.1 Elephantulus edwardii
GAGAAGGGTGCAACAATGAATGAATGGAATTCCAAAATCTCTGTAGATGTTCATTGAAATGAAAAATAAACAAACTAAATTTAAAAAAAAGGAAAAAAAGAAATGTCACGTAATTGTGACTATATTTTAAAACAACACAATAGTATGAAATTTACAAATTAAAAAAAAATACCTGTAGAACCCAGTTAAGGCAATCCTGAGAGGACAAGTCATAGCAATAGACAAATACATAAAATAAAAAGAAAGGAGAGAAATTAACTACTTAATTCAATACCATGATCAAATAGAAAAAGGGTCAACAAGCTAATCCCCCGGCCCCTAGAAGAAAGAAAATTATAAGGACCACAGCTGAAATCCGTGGAATAGAAAACAGAAAATCAACTGAAACCATCAATAAGACCAGGAGCTGGTTCTTCAAAAGGGTCAATAATATAGGCAAACCATTGGTAAACTTAACAAGAGAAAGAGAAGATACAAGTTACTCGAATAAGAAATTAAAGAGGTGACATCACAACAAAATCAGCTGAAATAAAATGGACAATAATAAAACATTATTTATTATTTAAAAGCTAAATTCTGAAAAATATGAAAACTTTGAGGAAATGGACAGATTACAATATACCCACATTCTGTCCATGTTGACACTGATAGATGTGTAGTATTTGAACAGATCCACCACAAAAGAAGAAACTGAGCAGGTCATAAAACAGTCCCTGTACACAAACATGTTCTGGCCAAAATAGCTTCACAGTTGAATTCTATCAAACATTCAGAGATGAACTATCACAAATTCTACTTACATAATTTCAAAATTCAGAAAAAAAGAACACACCCAGAGCCATTCCATGAAGCAAACACAGCCCTAATATGAAAATTAGACAGGCATTACCAAAAATAAAACTGTAGGCCAATCTCTGTCATGAACATAGATGAAAAGGTCCTTAAAAAAATCCTGGCCAATGGAATCCAATATTGTTGTTGTTGTTGTTGAGAGGAGGAGAGGAAGATGGGGGAGAAAAGGTGAAAGAAAAGGGAAAATCACTGGGACAGCAGAAATTAACGGATGGATGGGGGATTGAGTGGGGAGGGGTGGTGAAAGAATAGGCAAGGTGCAGGGAAGACTTGATCAGACAGGTGATAAAGGCATGGATCAGTAGTAATTATACAAAACTCAATGTATATGAAGGAAACACAATGTATATAAGTGACTGCATAAAACACATGTACATGAATGGAACACAAAAAAGCAAATGCTATTTAAAAAAAAAATAAATTAGGTCCCTCCTCCATATTTTCTCTCAAGGATGGAGATCTATCCTTTTGAGGATGCAACTTTATAATAAATCTATCTTTACTATTTTCACTTAAAAAGAAAAATTAGGGGAAACAATGTATAGGGCTTGGCCAATGATTCTGAACTACCTGATATGAAAAATTATTATGGATAACAATCACTCTTTTTTAAAAAAAAATTTCCAATAACTACAAATGGAAAATGTAATGTAGTTATTTGTATAACTGGACATTTTCCAATGTCTTCAGCTAAAGATGCAAATAACTTTTTGGTGTGTCTTTGGGGGGAAAAATGTTTAGTTTAGTAGCATAGGCAGAAAATTATCATTTATTTCAGATGCATGAGGATCATGAGATTAATGGCAATATTGATGTTGTTGTTGAGTGTTATTGAGTTACCTGACCCTACTATGGGTTTTTATGGGTAGTTAATTGCATGGCAGGAGACTGCCTATATTTCTCTTGTGGAGGAACTGGTGGAACTGAACCAGTTACCTTTGGGTTGCCAGTGAAATTTGTCACCACAAGGCCACCAGAACTCTCCAAAATGAATGTAGTTTCAGATTTATATAAGCATCCCTGCAGAGGTAATTAATTCTATTTCTCTTTCCAAGATACTGTTTGATATTCAGTTCCTTAATTAAAGACAATCTCTAATGTGAGGGGGGGAATACAGCTGAAAAAAAAAGATGATTTTGTAGATGCTGAAATTCTGTTTGAAGAAGGGGGAAAAGGAAAAGGAAATTAGTATAAGCAGACTGTAATCGAAAAGTTGAAAGAAACCGTGGCTTGAATAGCTCCAAATGCTCTGGAGGTGCTGTGATTAAGGCATTTGGATGCTAACCAAAGAGTTGCAGGTTTGAACCCACTAGCTCCACAGGAGAAATATCAGGCAGTTGCTTTTGTAAAAGATTTACAGTCTTGGCGAGGTCTGATGGCCTAGTGGCAAGAAGCTGCACTGCAATCCCAGAGGTGTGCAGTTCAAATCCACCAAATGCTTTGCTGGAGAAGGAGGAACCATCTCCTCCTGTACCAGTCAAATCTGGTTTGACGGTACACACACACACACACAAATAATTAAAATAAATTAAATTTTTTTTTAAAAAACCCCAACTTTAAGAAAAAATATTTACAGTCTTGGAGACTCTATTAGACTGTTCTGCTCTACTCTACAGGGTCAATATTGGTTAGAATAAACTGGATGACAATGAGAGGGGTGTGTGTGAAAACCTAGAAGGCAAAGATAGTGGATTAGTAATACTTCAGAGAATCTATAGCAGCCAGAGGTTCGCAAACTTTAGTATGCACCAATGTTTGTTAAATTAAACATGGCTGTGTCCAGTTTTAAAGAATATAAAAAAATAATTCATCATGGTCAACTGGAACTTACTACAGGTATGCAAGGATGGTTCAACAATTTTTATAAGAAAAAACAAGACAATGTCATTCATCACATTAATAAAAGAACTACGTGTTCCTATCAATTGTTGCAGAAAAAGACCTTTGAAAAAATCCAACACACTTTCCAGATGAAAATATTCAATAAAATAAGAATAGAAGGGAATTTCCTCAAAATAGTGGAAGATACGTATGAAAGACCAAGAGCCAAAAACATTCTCAATAGAGAACGAATAAAGACATTCCTGTTGTGAACAGGGACCAAACAAGGATGTCCACTATCACCATTCCTATTCAAAATTGTTCCGGAAGTACTTTCTAAGGCAATAAGACTAGAAAACTAATTAAGAGGCACCCAAACGGGCAAAGAAGTGAACACACTGTCACTATATGCAGACTATGTAACTGCATACACAGAGTAGGCCAAAAAATTCTGTTATAAAAACAATTAAAAATCCTGTTATAACTAGCAGATCAATTTAACAGAGTGATAGAATACAAGATCAATATACAAAAATGAAAGGGATTTCTCTATAGAAACAGAAAATACTTAATCAGAAATTGGGAAAGCAATACTGTTTATAGTAGCCAACCACAAAAAAAGAACTACTTAGGGATAAATCTAACTAGAGACACAAGACTTTTTTTAAACAAAATTTTTTATTTTAATTGTGATTTGTTGTCCTGGAAAGGGTTAAACCGGGTGGCTCCTTGGAGGCAAGGATTCTGAGGCTCCGTCTAACATACTTTGGACATGTTGTGAGGAGAGACCGGTCCTTGGAAAGGGACATCATCCTTGGGAGGGTGGAGGGACGGCGCAGGAGAGGAAGGCCCTCTATGAGGTGGATTGATTCGGTGACTGGGATAATTGGAATGGGAGTGTCAGAAACAGTGTGATTGGCACAGGACAGAGCGGAGTTTAGGGCTGTTGTACATAGGGTCGCTATGAATCGCAAGCGACTCGATGGCACATAACAACAACAACAACAACAATTGTGATTTTAAGAAAAGTTTACAAAGATGATTTGCATTCCTTCATTGTAGTAAATCCCCCTCCTTCCCTCTTCCAGAATCCACTTTTCCCCCCCCAATATTCATTCATCGTTGCACAATTATCTCCCTCCCACTTTCCCTCTAGTTCACTTTGCATTGTATCTATCATGTGGGGTTGCTGTTGTACATATAATGCCTAATCATATATTCCTTTTTTGTTTTTACAATAGAACCTAAAGTTTATTGAATGACAAGGTAAGTTACAGTGCACTCTGGTCCAACTCCTCAATGGCACACATGTTGCACAGTTAGTCAAAGAGCCTACTATCTATTCCCAAAGGATGATCACAAGAGTTGAGACCCAAGATGCGAACCCCAGAAGATGACCTGTTCTGCGTTCCTGTTGCTCAAGGTTAAAAGCGCCACCTGCAGCTGGCTGGGGCCCCAGTTATGCAGGAACTCATGCTATTGCTCTGAAGCTTAACCCCTACCACCAAGGGCAGGCTGCCTGGACTCAAAGGCAGCCAGTTCACATATTTCTTTTAAACAATTCTTTCCTTCATCTGTTCCAATGCAATATTCATTATTAACCCAACTTTTAAAAAGAGAAAATAAATTTTTATTTTATACTTGTTTACTTACAAATTTCATGTACATTGTTTTAAATACCTGATCTTTCCCATTTCCTTTTCTCACCTTTCCTTTTATGCATCAAATTGTGCAACCCTATCATTACCCCTCTTTTCTTCCTCACCCCTCAACTGCCAGTCTCCTCCTCTTGGATCCTCATATACATTTTAAAATAATTCACTTACACAGTGTATGTCTTTATGGGACCGAGTTACTTCCCTTAGTTTAATGCATGCTGTGTAGTATTCCATTGTGTGAATGTACCATAATTTATCAATCCATTTGATTGTGGTTGGACAATTGGGCTGTTCCCACGTTCTTGCGGTGGGGGGGGGGGAAGCTGCTATGAACATTGGTGTACAAATCTCAGATTGTGCCTCAGTTCTAATTATCTCAGGGTATATTACAGGCAGTGGAATGTTTGGGTCATATGGCTAACCTTGAGGAATATGGGAATCCCAGAACACTTGATTGTGCTTATGCGAAACCTATACTTGGACCAGGAAGCAGTCCTCAGAACATAGCAGGGAAACACTGCATTATTCAAAATCAGGAAAGGAGTGCAACAGGGATGCATCCTGTCTCTAAAACTTTTCAAACTATTTGTAGAACAGATCATTCAGGAAGCAGAGCTTTATGAGGAGGAATGTGGCAGCAGGATTGGAGGAAGACTCAGTAACAATCTACTTTACGAAGATGACACAACTGTGCTTGAAGACATTGAAGAGGACCTGAAGCACTTGCTTCAATATGGATTGGAGCTCAACATCAAGAAGACAAAGATTCTCACCATGGGGCCAATTGGCAGCACCATGATAGACGGAGAAGAGATTGAGGTTGTTAACAATTACAGCTTGCTTGGCTCCATAATCAATACTCATAGCATGAGAAGTCAGGAAATCAAAAGATGAATTGTATTGGGGAAAATCAGCTGTCAGGGATCTCTCTGGAGTACTGAAAAGCAATTTAGAGACTAAGGCCTAATCCAGGCCATGGTCTTTGCAATTACTTGCTATGCATTAGAGATTGGAGACTGTCTTTTCCATCTCATTGAAGAATGGAAATTGGTGTTTGTATTGGGATTGCATTGAACATGTAGCTTGCCTTTTGTAGGATTGTCATTTTTACAATATTGAGTCTTCCTATCCATGAGAAAGGTATATTCTTCCATTTCTCCAGGTCTCTTTTTGTTTCTTGTAGTAATGTTTTGTAACTGTACTTGAAAAAGTCTTTTGTGTTTCTACTTAGATTTATTCCCAAGTACTTAATCATGTGATTAGCTATTGTGACGGATATTGTTTTTCTTAGCTCTAGTTCTATATTCTCATTGTCACTGTAGAGAAATCCAATTGATTTTTGTATGTTGCTCTATAATCTTGTCACTTTGCTGACTTGGTCGGCTACGTCCAGTAGTTTTCTTGCAGAGTCTTTAGGTTTTTCTAAGTATACTATCATATCATCTTCAAAGAGAGATAATTTTACATCCTCTTTGCCAATTTTGTTACCGCTTATTTCCTTCTCTTTTGTTATTGCTACCATTAAGACTTCTGATACAATATTGAATAAGAGAGGTGATAGTGGGCATACTTGTTTAGTTCCTGTTCTCAAAGGGAATGCCTTTAATCTCTCTCCATTGAGAGTGACGTTGGTTTGCAGGCTTTCATATATACTTTTTAATACATTGAGGAAATTCCCTTCTACTCCTATTTTGTTGAGTGTTTTAATCAGGAAAGGGTGTTGGATTTTGTCAAAGGCTTTTTCTGCATCAATTGATAGGATCATGTGGTTCTTGTTCTTTGCTTTGTTAATGTTATTACACTGATTGTCTCTCTTATGTTGAACCATCCTTGCATACCTGTTATGAATCCCACTTGGTCGTGGTGAGTGGTTTTTTTTTTTATGTACTATTGGATTCTATTGGATCTTATTCAGGATTTTTCACCTATGTTCATGAGAGATATTGGCCTATAGTTTTCTATTTTGGTGGTGTCTTTGCCTGGCTTTGGTATCAAGTATATATTTGCTTCAGTCTGGGAGAATTCCATCTTTTTCTATTTTTTGAAATACTTTATGTAGAATTGGTAACAGTTTTTCTCTGAATGTTTGATACAATTCACTTGTAAAACCATCTGGTCCAGGGCTTTTTTGGTTGGAAGTTGGTTTGTTTTCTTTTCAATTTCTTCTTCTATAATGGGTCTGTTCAGGTGTTTAATTTTGGCTTGTGTCAGTTTAGGTAGCTTGTGGTTTTCTAAGTATTTCTTCATTTCCTTTAAGTTTTCATATTTGTTTGTCCTTTTAATTTTAGTTTATTCCATTGTGACATTACACATTTCATCTATTATTCTGTTTATTTGTATCTTTTCATACTTTTCTTTGTTAGTTCTGCTAGTGGTTTGTCGATTTTATTGACCTTTTCGAAGAACAAACTCCTAGTTTTGTTGATGATTTAAATTGTTTTTCTGTTTTCTATTTCATTATTTCTGTCCTAAGTTTTGTAATTTAAGTTTTATTTGGAGGGTGTCAAGTTTTCTTGCTATTAGTTTTCAATTTGTTGGAGATGTTAAGTTACAGAGTCAATGGTAATATGTTCCCCTGTCTTTTAATGTGTTTGCTTATTGCTATAAATTGACCTCTGATTACTGCTTTGGCTGTTTCCAAGAGGTTTTGGTAAGTTGTGTTTTCACTGCAATTTGTTTCAAGAAACTTTTTTATTTCATTTTTTATTTCTTCTAGTATCCACTCATGTTCAAGCAAGGTATTGTTCAGCTTCCAAATGTATGTTTTTTTCTTCTTTATCCTCTTGTTATGAATTTCTAATTTTGTAGCATTGTAGTCTGAGAAGAGGCTCTTTATTATTTTTATGCTTTTGAATTTCTTGATGCTTGTCTTGTGACATAAAATGTGATGTATACAGGAGAATGTTCCATGCACATTGGAGAAAAAGGTATATTGTGCTTTTCATGGATGCATTAGCCTATAAATATCCATGAGATCAAATTGGTTTATTGTGTGGTTTAATTCTTCAGCATCTTTGTTGAGTTTCTTTCTGGAAGTTGTATCTTTTCTTGAAGGTGGTGTATCGAAGTCTCCAACTGCTATATTAGTATTGTCTATTTTCTTTTTCAGTTTTGTTAATGTTTGTTTTATACATTTTGCAGGTCTTTCATTTGGTGCATAGATATTCATTATTGTTATGTCCTCTTATTCTTTTGACCCTTTAATCATTATATAGTGACCTTCCTTGTACTTTATGATGGTTTTTTAATTGAAATCTATTTTATCAGAAATTAATATCACCACTCCTGCTTTTTTATGGTTGCCATTTGCTTGGTATATTTTTCCCCCACCCTTTTATTTTTAGTCTTTCTTTATCTTCATTTTTTCAGGTGTGTTTCTTATAGAGAGCTTATTAATAGATTTTGGGTTTTTACCCAATCTACGACTCTTTTTCTCTTCAGTGGTACATTTAAACCATTTACATTTAGTGTGATTATTGAGAGGCAAGGTTTTGTTGCTCTCATTTTGTTAAGTTCTTTATGACGTTGTTGCTAGTTGCTTTGATCCATCCTGCTTTCTGTGGCACCTGTGTAAGAAAGACATCTCTCAGTGTTTCCTGCAATGCTAGTCTTCTTTTTACAAACTTCCTTAGGTTATGTTTTTCTAGGAATATCTTGACCTCTCCTTCATATTTGATGGACAACTTTGCTGGGCACAATATTCTTGGTTGACAGTTGTGTTCTTTGAGCATTTGATATATGTTATTCCAATGCATTCTTATTCTCATGGTTTCTGCTGAGAAATCAGCACTTAATCTTATTTGGTCTCCCTTGTAGGTTAGTCTTTGTTTCTCCCTCACTGATTTCAAAATTCTCTCTTTATCTTTGGCTCTGGCAAATGAGACTACGATATGTCTTGGTGTTTTTCTTTTGGTGTCTATTCTATATGATGTTCTCTCAACTTCTTGAATATATCTATTTTCTCATTCTTCATTACAATAATTTTCTTCTAATAATTCTTCCACAACTTTTTTAGTGCCTTTAGTTGCTTCTTCTTGTTTTGGGATTCTGATTTTGCATATATTATGTCTCTTGATGGTGTTCCACATTATTCTTAGTTTTTCTTCTTTCTTTTTTCCCCTCTTCCTTTTTGATTCTGCTTTTTGGTGTAGCAGATCAATTGTGACAATTCTATTTTTTATTTCATTGATTTTGTGTTCCATCTCTTCATCCCTGTTCATGTGTCCCTCCATCATGTTAACAGAACCTGAAACATTGGTCCTTATAATTTGGATTGTGCCTTGTTTGTTTTATCTGCATTGTTTTGCATTATTGTGTTTTATTTTTTTTAAGTTCTTCTTGATTTTTCCTTTCAGTGTTCTGTAATTCTTCAAGTTTGTCTTTCAGTCATTGAAAATATTCAATTACTATTCTTTTAAATTCTGTGTCAGAAAGTTTCATAAGACTACTTTCTGGCTTCAGGAATATCATTGATACTGTGCCATTTTGGGGGATGACAACTTGCTTGTGTAGGATGTGAGGTAGCCTGTTTCCCACATGACATTGCATTGGTAGAGTTTTTCATTTCTGAGGCGATAGCATGTTCTTGATCTGAAGTCACCACTACATAAGAGGGAGAGGCAGCCACCCTTCCTGGGTATCTCTCTGCCTTCTAACCCAAGGGAAGATATGCTTTAGTTCAATAGAAAAAAGGCCTGTGGAAGCAGCCTCTTCTGTCACACAACTGCTGCAGTTAGGGTAGCCCACAGTGCTCTGGGCTAAAAGCACTTGACGGACTGGACATGAGGAGACACAAGGCGAAGCTTGGTGACCTGATCGGAATACCAGGAAGCCTTGGTTTTCCCTTCGAGAATAAGCTCTAGCTATCTCACTCCCCTCTTATAGAACTTAAGGGGTCACATGTGATCTAGTCAAACAGCAGTGACCTCCCACACACACACACACACAAAGTACCTCACTCAAGTTCCAGCTTTGCTCCTCAGCACATCGATTCCCAGTTCATGGCTTCTCGGTGCGTGCATAAGTTCCCCACCATGAATGTCATGTCAGCAGCTCCCTGGCATGTATGTTGTATCAGCAGCTCCCAGTGCACACCCTCATTCACATTTTAACATAATGGTCTTATACCATATTTGTCTTTTTGGGACTTAGTTAATTTACTTAGCTCTACAGTCCTCTAAAGTTGGTGATTTTCAAAATCATTGCTTCTGCATGCTGTTTATTGTTCCATCACAATCCATTTGATTGTGAATAGACACTAGGATTATTCCCGTGTCCTTGTGATGGTAAATAATGCTGCTATTAACAATGGTGTACAGGTCTCTGTTTGTGCCTCAGTTCTCATTTTCTCAGGGTATATTCCAAGCAGTGGAGTAGCTAAGTCATATGGAATTTCTATGTTCAGGTTTGTGAGGAAATACCTAACTGCCTTCCATGGTGGTTGTACCATTTTACAATACCACCAACAGTGTATAAGAGTTCCTAGCTCACCACATGCACTCTATCATTTACTACTTGCTGTCCTGTTAAACTTTGTCACTGCTACTGGGATGAGATGGTATCTCATTGTGGTTTTGATTTGCACCTCTCTTATAGCCAGTGATTTTGGTCATTTCTTCATGGTTCTGTTGGCTATCCAAGTATTCTTTCCATATCTTTTGCCCATTTTGTAATTGTGTTATCAATCTTCTTCTTGTGGTTGCCCTATTGTTTTTGTTATGTACCGTCAAGTCATCTCTGATTCATAGTGACACTATGTACAACAGCTTTGAACCCTGCTCTATACTGAGCCAACCTTATTGTCTCTGACCTATCCCCATTACCTCAATCACTGAGTCAATTCATCCCATCCAGGGTATTCATCTGTTATGCTGTTCAACCACCATCCCAAGCATGGTGACCCTCCTTGCAACATGACCTAAATATGTCAGATGTAGCTTCAGAATCCTTGCCTCCAAGGAGCAGCCTGGTTTCACTCCGTACAGGATGAAATATTTTTGTTTTCTTAGCAGTCCATGGTATATTCAATACTCTTCTCCAGCACCACAATTCAAAGGCATCAATCCTTCTAACATCCCTAGTCATTGTCCAGCTTTCCAGTGCATAGTATGTATTTACAAAGACCATGGCCTTGACCAGGAGTACCTTACTCTCTAGACTGACATCGTTTCTCTTCAGTATCCTGGATATATCCTTGAAAGCAGACTTTCCCAACACAATACGTCTTTTAATTTTCTGGCTGCTGTTACCAAAACTGTTTAGTGTGGAGCCAAACAAACTAAGGCTGTTAACAATCTCAGTCTCTTCACTATCTATCATGATGCTGCCAATCTGCCCAGTGGTGAGAATCTTCCTTTTCTTGATGTTGAGCTTCAGTCCATATTGTAGGCTGTAGTCCTTGACATTCTCTGCAGCAAGTGCTTCATATTCTCCTCAGTTTCAGCCAGAAAGTTTGTGTCATCTGCATAAAAAAGGTTATTAATGCCATGTTTCTTCTCATAGAGCTGACTCCCCCAATAATCTGTTGTGCATAAAGATTAAAAGGTATGGAAATAGTACACATTTTGGGCATAAAGACTTCCAAATTTTAAACTATTCAGTGTTTCCTTGCTCTGTTCTGATGACTGCCTTTTGGTCCAAGTATAGTGGAGATTCTAAAGGATTTTGTAAACTTTTGATATGAGACTCTGCCCTGAAATGGTACTGACAAATTTTTTCTTCCAAGTCAGTAGGTTTTCTTTTACCTCTGTTGAAAAAAATAATCTATGCTTACATCAATTTAATGTTTAGAAGGTCCCATTCATTAATTTGTTCAGATTAATAATGTTCAGATCATGCGCTGCACAATTTGCCAGTCTCTTAATACCATAGACTAGGCAGTCTATGCTTGATCCCAGTAGTCTCTGATGAACTTTATGGTTTTGAGGGATTTTTAGTTTTTTAATTAATTTTAATGTACGTTTACAAAGGTTTTGGATTTCCATTCATTCATTCATCCATTCATTGTTGCACTTTTCTCCCTGCCCTCCATTCCAATCCTCCCCCTCCCCCAGTTTGGTCCTCTTTTTGAAAAGTAAAAGAAAAATTCTTTCATTGGTATACAGTACCCCCGCTCCCCACCCCGAGTACACTCCATTATGCAACCTACATTCTGGACTCTTCCCATATCCATAATACCCAATCATATATCACTTTTAAACTGTTTTTCACTCATCTTTTTCAATGCAGTATACATAACTTATCCAATTTTTTCTCAGTCTCACCCCAACCGTGATGTCAGTCCCATTCTACAACAGTGGCACTATGTAGTATTTCTCTTTTTGTGACTGAGATATTTCACTCAGCATAATGTCCTCCAGGGTTACCCATTTTGAGTTTTAATACCAGGACTCTATGAATGTGCTTTTCCAGTTGTTTTTGGATAATGATCAGCAGAGTCTTGCTTGGATGTGATATTAAGGATGTTGTTGTTGTTATGTGCCGTCGAGTCGCTTGCGACTCATAGCGACCCTATGTACAACAGCCCTAAACCCTGCTCTATCCTGTGTAATTCTCATTGCCTCTGAAACACCCATCACGATTACCCCAGTCACTGAATCAATCCACCTCATAGAGGGTAGTGTTTGATAATTTCTGCACTCTGTTGGATCACCTTTCTTTGGAATGGGAACAAATATAGATCTCTTTCAGTCAGTTGTCCAGGTGGTTGTACTCCAGATTACTTGGCACAAATTGGTGAGCACATCTAGGGCAGCATATGTTTGTTGAAAATATATAAACTGATACGCCATCAGTTCATGGGGCTTTATTTTTTGCCAATTCCTTCACAGCACCTTGAACGTCTTCCTTCATCACCACAGGCTCTCCTCATACATTATTTCCTGAAATTCTTCTGTGTCCACCAATTCCTTTTGAGAATTGGTGTATTGAGAATGACTCTGTATATTCTTTCCATCTTCTTTTAATACTTCCTCAATCATTTAATACTTTGCGCAAAGCATCCTTAAGCATTGCAACTCGAGGCTTGAATTTGTTCTTTAGTTCCTTCAGCTTATGAAATGCTGAGGGAATACAGCCCCTTTTATCTTCTGACTCCAGCTCTTTGCACATTTCACCAGCAGCCAGGAAATTAAAAGATTAATTGTGTTGGGAAAATCTGCTCTCAGAGACTTCTCTCCAAAGTACTAAAGAGAAATTATGTTATTCTGGAGATTAAGGTATGCCTGATATGGGCCATGATCTTTGCAATCACTTGGTATGCATCAGAAAGCTGGACTAGGGAGGCTAGAATGGGAATTGATGCCTTTGAAATGTGGTGTAGGAGAAGAGTTTTTAATATATCATGGACTGCTAAAAGAACAGACAGGTTCAACCTGGAGAGCATGAAACCAGGCTGTTCCCTGGAAGCAAGGATTCTGAAGCTTTGACAGACATGTTGCAAGGAGGGAACATTATGATTGGGAGGGTGGAGGGACAGAGCAAGAGAGGAAGACCCTCTATGAGATGGATTGATTCAGAGATTGCTGTAATGGGGGCGGTTGTGTTGGAGTCAATGAGATTGGCGCAGGATAGAGCAGGGCTTAGGGTTGTTGTACATAGGGTCACTATGAGTTACAGGCAACTTGAAAGCACATAACAACAACCAGAACCACTTAGTCTCAACCATCTTGAATTGCTTTTTGTGTATGGTGTGAGATGCAGACCTTGTTTCCGCTTTTTGTAGGTGGTTGTCCAGTTTTGCCACAACAATTTGTTGAAGAGGTTGTTGTTTCCCTATTTGATAAGTTTTATTACCTTGTAGAATATCTGTTGACCATAGATACATGGGTCCATTTCTGGGTTCTCAATTCTGTTCCATTGTTCTATGTGCCTGTCATTGTACTAGGACCATACAATTTTGTTTACTACTGCTGTGCTTTGAAGTCAAGGAGTGCTATGTCTCCAACTTCATTTTTGTTTTTCAGATGTTCTTTGCTTTTTGGGGGTCTCTTTCCTCTCCAAACAAACGTGATAATTTATCTTTCAATTTCCTTGAAAAATGAATTTGGTGCCCATATTGGGATTGCTTTTGGTAAGATTGTAATTTTCACAGGGCACATTTTTCCATTTATTTAGGATTTTTATTGTGTCTTGCAGAGAGATTCTGTAGCTTTCTTTGTAGAGATCTTTTATGTCTCTAGTTAGTCTCACTCCTAGGAATGTAAATTTGTGCTTGGCCATTGAAAACTGTATTGTTTTCTTGGTTTCCTTCTCTGAGTTATCTTTGTTACTGTAGGGAAATCCACAGATTTTTAGATATTGATTTTATGTCCTGCGACTCTATGAAATTAGCTTGCGAGCTCTAACAGTTTTTTTGTTGAGTCCTTAGTGTTTTCTGTGTACACTGCATATCTCCATATAGGGATAGTTTAAATATCTCTTTGCCAATCTGGATGTCTTTTATTTTCTTCTTGTGTTGTATTCCCCTAGCAAATGCTTCTAATACAATATCAAATAGAAATGGTGACAGTGAACATCCTTGTCTCGTCCTTGTTCTCATGGAAAATGCTTTTAGTCTTTCTCCATTGAGGATGATATTGGCTCTTGGTTTTGCATATATATTTTTCACTATGTCAAGTAAGTTCCCTTCTATTCCACTTTTTCTGAATATCTTTATCAGGAAGTTGTGTTGGATTTTGTCAAATGCCTTTTCTATATCAATTACTAAGATCATATTTTTCTTGTTATTTGCTTTGTTAATGTGGTTAATTACACTGATTGTTTTTCTTATGTTGAACCATTCTTGCACACCAGGTATGAGTTCTTCTTGGGCATGTTTGACGTTTTTTATGTGCTTTTAGATTTTATTGTCTAAGATTTTTTATGGATTTTTGCATCTATATTCATGACAGATATTGGTCTGCTATTTTCTTTCTTGGTAATATCTTTGCCTGGTTTTGGTATTAGGGGCATATTTGCTTAATAGAAGGACTCTAGGAGCTTTCCCTTCTTTTTCTATTTTTTAAAATATTTTTAGTAGAATTGGTGATGTTCTTTGGATATTTGATAGAATTCAGCTGTGAAATCATCTGGTCCAAGACTTCTCTGATGGGGAAGTCTTTTTTTTTTGTCTGCTAAATTTCTTCATTTGTGATGGTTCTGTTCAAGAGTTCTACATCTGTCTATGTCACTCTAAGTAGGGCATGAGTTTCAAAGAATTTGTCCATTTCTTCTAGGTTTTTTAATTTATGAGAGTATAGTTTTCCATATTATTCTGATATTATCAGTTTAATTTCATCTGGTTCTACTGTGATGTCACCTGTATTATTTGTTAATAAATTTATGTGTCTTTTAATTTTTTTCTTTTTTGTTAAGTTTGGCAGTGTTTTGTCAATATTATTTACTCTTTCTAAAAGTTAGCTCCTAGTCTTATTGAGGAATTCAATTGGATTTTTTTTTCTGTTTTCTTCTCTTTTTTAAACAGAAATAAAATTTTTATTCTTTACTGGTTTACTTACAAAGCTTGCATACATTGTTTTTCACACCAGATCTTTCTCTTTTCCTTTACCCACTACTGCCTCCAACCATCAAATTGTGCTATCCGATGATTCACCACACCACCACCTGTCCTCACCCTTATACTCACACCTTTCCCACCCTTGTATCCTCATATATGTTCTATAATAATGGTCTTATACATCATTTGTCCTGACGAGACTGAGTTAGTTCACTTAGTATAACTTTTTCCATTCTGTACCAAGCTAGTTAGCGATTTGCAAAATCATTGCTCCAGCACGATGTTTAATATTCCATTGGATGAATGTACCATAATTTCTCAATCCATTTGATTGTGGTTGGACATTTGAGCTGTTTCCATGTTCTTGCAATGGTGAATAATGCTGCTATGAACATTCATGTACAACTCTCCATTTGTCCTCCAGATCTCATTTTCTCTGGGTATATTCTAAACAGTAAAATAGCTGGGTCATATGGAATTTCTATATTCTCCTTTCTGAGGAAAAGTCAAACTGCAACCCAGAGTAGTTGTACCATTTTACAATCCCATCAACAATGTATAAGAGTCCTGATCTCTCCACATCCTCTCCAACATTTATTACTTACTCTCCTCTTAAACTTTGTCACTGCTACTGGAGGGAGATGGTATCTCATTGTGGTTTTTATTTGGATCTCACTTATTGCCAGTGATTTTGAGCATTTTTTTAAATTCATGTGTCTGTTGGCCATCTGAATATCTTTCTCTATGAAGACTTTCTATGTCTATTGCCCATTTTGTAATTGTGTTATCAGTCTTTATCTTGTGGAGGATCTTTAGGATTCTTCAAACTTTTGATATGAGGCCTCTGTCTGAAATTATATTGTCAAATTATTTTCCCAGTTAGTAGGTTTTCTTTTCATTCTGTTGGAAAGTGGTTGTTTTGTTTTTATGCCCACAGGTATTTAATCTTTAGAAGGTTCCATGCATCAATTTTATCATCTCCAGATTAAGCATTTTGGGCTGCATTTGACAAACTCTTCATACCATAGACTAGGCCATTTAAGCTTGTTCTCAGTTTGTCTCTGATAATCTTTATGGATTTGGGCTTTATTCCCACATCTCTGATGCTCCTTGAGTTGATTTTTTAGTATGGTGTGAGATGTGGATCCTGTTTCAGCTTTCTGCTGGTAGCAGTCCAGTTTTGCCAGCACCATTTGTTGAATAGGTTATCATTTTCCAATTTTATAGGTTTTATTTCCTTGTCAAATATAATTTGACCACTAAAAGCAATTTCCTTGTGAACAGAGACCAGACAAGGATGCCCACTCTCATCACCTCTTTTCAATATTGTATTTTAAGTACTTACTAGGGCAATACAATAAGAGAAGGAAATAAAACATTCTTATTGGCAAAAAGATAGTTAAACTGTTACTTATGTAAATGATATGATAGTGTACACAAAAAACCCAAAGACGCAACAAAAAACCTATTATAGCTAGAAAAACAATTTAGTAGAGTGGCTGGATATTAGATCAATATCCAAAAATCAGAGGGATTCCTCTACAGTAACAAAGAGAACTCAGTGAAGGATACCAAGAAAGCAATACCATTTACAATAGCCAAAGACAAACTGAGGTACTTGGGAGTGAACCTAACTAGAGACACAAAAGACCTGTACAAAGAAAATGGCAACATATTTCTGTGAGACACAATAAAACACCTAAATAAATGGAAAAATGTGCCCTATTCAAGGATAGGAAGACTCAGTATTGTGAAAATGACCACCCTACCAAGAGTAATTTACATGTTCGACAAAATTCCAGTACAGATACCAAATTTATTCTTCAAGGAGATTGAAAGGGAAAATGTCAAGTTTATTTGGAGAAGAAAGAGACCCCGAATAAACAAAGCACTTCTGAAAATAAAAAAATGAAGTGAGAAGCATGACATTCTATGATCTCAAAACAGCAATAGTAACTAAAACAGAATGGTATTTGTCCAATGAACAGGCACATAAACAAATGTTCTTCTATTTTCTGTCTCATTGTTCTCAACCCTCGTCTTTATAGTTTCGTTTCTTCTACAGGCTTTAGGATTAGATTGTTGTTCTTTCTCTATTTCATGAAGGTGTTGAGTTAGATTTTTCTTCTTCCTGTTTAACGTGTCTCTTGCTATAAAGTTCTCCTTGTGGACTGAGGACTGTCTTAGCTGCATCCCAGACATTTTGGTATGCTGTATTTTCAATTTCATTTGTTTCAAGAAACTTTTTTAGTTCATTCTTTATTTCTTTTATAACCCAATCATGTTTTAGCAGACAGTTAATTAGTTTCTACATGCATGTGGTTAATTTCTGGTTTTATGGCAGTGTCGTTTGAGAAGATACTTTGTATTATTTCAGTGTTTTTAAATTTGTTGAGACTTGCTTTGTGCCCTAATATGTGACTGATTCTGTAGAATGTACCATGTGCACTTGAGAAGAGAGTGAAATGACTTTTAGTTGGATGCAGTACATTGAATACATCTAAAAGTTCGAGTTGGCTGATTGTATAGTTTAGATGTCCTGCATCTTTGTTACCTTTCTTTTGAGCTGCTATAATGGTGTGTTTAAATCTCCAACCTCAAAACAAACAAACAAAAAAACCCCAAAAAAACAAAAACTCCAACCACTATTGTGATACTGGCTATTTCTTTCTTCAATTCTGTTAACCATTCTTTTATGTATTTTTCCCAGTGCAATGCATTTACTTATTTCCTGACTGCTCGTACCAAGAGTGTTAATCGTAGATCAAAGCAAGATTAAGCTTTTGACAGTTTCAATCTCCTCTACATTCATGATGACACTGCCTATTGGAGATGCATTACACTGGGAAACTCTTCAATTAGGGACCTTTTGAAATTATTGAGAAGCAGTGATGCCAGTTTGAAGACTAAGGTGTGTCTGATTCAGGCCATAGTCTTTCCAGTTACTAGCTATGCATCCAAGACTTGGACAATGAATAAGGATGACAGAAAAGAATTGAAACCTTTGAGCTATGGTGTTGGAGAAGAGCACTGAATATCTCAGGGTGGCAAAGAGAATGAATAGATATGTCTTGGAGAGTGTAGCCAAAGTGCTCTTTGGAGGCAAGAATGATGTGGCTTCACCACACATACTTTAGACATATTGCTAGGAGGTGTTATTCCTTGGAGAGGGACATAATTTTGGGAAGGGTGGAGAGTCAGCAAAGGAGAGGAAGACCCTCAACCAGGTGGACTGACAAGGTGACTGCTGCAATGGGCTCTTGTGTGTCAGGAAGTGTGCAGATGGCACAGGATAGGATTAGGTTCAGATTTTTTGTTCATAGGGTCTCTATGAGTCTAACTTGACTTGATGGCACCTAATAACAACAACACTGCTCTGGAAAATTCTGAAGGTAGGGAATCTCTCTAAATTACTAAAGAGTAATGATGTCAGTTTGAGGTCTAAAGTGAGTCTGATTCAGGCCTTCGTCTTTCTAATCACTTGCTATGCATCTAAAAGCTGAGTGATGAGTAAGGATGAGCAAAGAATTGATGTATTTGAGCTGTGGTGTTGGAGAATAGTATTGAATGTCCCATGGACTGCCAAATAAACAAACAAACATGTCCGAAGAGGATTAAGCCAGAGCGCTCTTTGGAGGCAAAAATAATGAGGCATCATCTCACATACTTCGGGCATGTTTTCTGCATAAGCTATTCCTTGGAGAAGGAAGTGATGCTTAGAAAGGTAGAGGATCACAAAAGGAGAGGAAGACCCTCAAGAAGGTGGATTGATATGGTGACTGCCTCAATGGGCTCCAATGTGTCAGAAAAATGTGAGGATAAGACAAGGTACAGATTTGTTTGTAGGGTCGCTATCGATTGTACTCAATGTGACAGCACCTAACAACAGCAATATTTATATTGGGCAAGTCAGTAATCGGGGATCTGTCCAAAATTCTGAAAAACAATGATGTCAGTTTGAAGACTAAAATTTGCTTGATTCAGGCCATGGTACTTTCAACAACTTCCTCCACATCTGACAGCTGGACAATGAATAAGAAAGACAGAAGAAGAACTGATGTCTTTCAGTCTCCATGTTGGAAAAGACAACTGAATGGACTTCCAAAAGAAGAAACAGGTATGTCTAGGGAAAAGTACAACTAGAGTGCAAGTACAGTAAAGCTTCATCTTTCATATTTTGTTCATGTTCTTATGAGAGACTATTCCATGGAAAGGGATACCATGTTTGGGGAGTTGAGGATCAGTGAAAGAGAAGGAGAACACCAATACAATATGGTTGACATGGTGATTGCATCATGGGGCTCAGATGTGTCAAAGATATTGAGGGTGGCAGAGGATAGGACAGTATTCAGAACTGTTTTTCATGGGGTTTCTATGAGTAGTATTTGACTTGACGGCACTTAACAAAAACATGAACAATGCAGGGAAACATTGTTAAATATAGTACTATAGGCAGATAATTAGAATGGAAGATACTAAAAAAGGAGGAGAAACAGCTTACAAGCATACACTGTTTTCAGCTATCTTCCTGCTGAGTGTTCTCAGCACTCTGGACTTTATAGATGCTTGACAGTCAACCAAGATACAGTCTCTTCAGAAACGCTCACAATAGAAATTGACACATTTCAACAAACAAATGCTGCCCTGGACGACTACTTGGCCTTAGTACTGAAAGAAATCCATATTTGTTCCGTTCCCCAGAAAAGGTCATCTGACAGAGTGTGGAAACTATCAAACAATTATCACTTATATCACACACAAGCAAAATCCTGTAGAAGATTATCCCCAAATGACTGGAACATCACATCAATAGAGAACTGCCAAATGTGCAGGCTGGATTTAGAAGAGGCCATGGGGCTAGAGATATTTTTGCCAATGTCATATGAATCTTTGCTGAAAGCAAGAGTACCAGAGGAATGTCTATCTGTGCTTCATTGACTATGCAAAGGTATTTGGGTGGATCACAATAAATCGTGGCAGACTGGAAAAAAAATGGGAATCCTAGAACACTTGATTGTACTCATGTGAAACCTATGCTTGGACCAGGAGGCAGTCGTCAGAACAGAGCAAGGAAACACTGAATGGTTCAAAATTGGGAAGGGTGTATGCTGAGAAAAAAGAAACGTTAAGGGGCCTTGACTTTTGCCTTGGTTCCCTGTGCCTCGCTATTTCTCTTTGTCCGTTTTTTCTTCAGCAGCATCACGTCTTAAGGTTCCCAGCTGAGAAACTAGTACATTGTATGCCTTCACTTCCTGGGGCCCTGCTTTTTGCCAATTCCTTCAAAGCAGCTTAAACTTCCTCCTTCATCACCATTGCCTCTTGATTATATGTTTTTACAAAGTTCTTCAGTGTCAGTCAACTCTTTTTAGTACAGTGACTCCATTATTTTAAAGTTTCCAGGATCATTTAATATTCTGTTTATAGCAACCTTAAGTATTGCAACTGGAGACTTGAATTTGTTCTTCAGTTCCTTCAGCTTAAGAAATGTTGAGCGAGTCAGCTCTTTAGCTTTACTAACTCCAGCTTTTTGTACATTTCATTATAATACTTTCCTTTGTCTTCCCATGCTGCCCTTCGAAATCTGCTGTTTTTTCCCACCAGATCTTTCTCTTTACCTTTACCATCTCCTTCCTCCACCCATCAAATTGTGTGACCCTTTGATTAACCACTCCCCTATCCTCACACCTCTGCTCCCACATATCCTCACCCCTTGGATTCTCATACATATTCTACAATAATGGTCTTATACAGTATTTGACCTCATAGAACTGAGTTAGTTCATTTAGCTTAAGGCTCACCAGTACCTCCCAAGTTAAGTAGTGATTTACAAAATCATTGCTCCTGCATGTTGCGTAGTATTCCTTCATGTGGATGCACCAGTATTTCTTAATGTATTTGGTTGTGGTTGTACATTTGGGTTGTTTCCTTGTTCATGCAATGGTGAATAACGCTGCTAAGAACACTGATGTACAAATCTCCAATTGTGCCCTAGTTCTAAGTTTTTCATGGGGTATATTCGAAGCAGTGGGAGAGCTAGGTAATTTGGAATTTCTATGTTCAGCTTTCTGAAGATATGTTAAACTGCCTTGCAAAGTGATTGCACCATTTTAAAATCCCACCAACAGACTTCCTATATTGTCACATCCTGTACAATATTTATTACGTACTGTCTGTTAAATTTTGACACTGCTACTGGAACGAGACGGTATCTCATTGTGGTTTTGCATCTCACTTATTCCAGTGATTTTGACCATTTCTTTATGTTTCTGTTGACCTTTCAAATATCTTCCTTTTGAAACTTTTGCATGTTGTTTTTTGTCCATTTTTAATAGTGTTATCAATGTTTTTCTTGTGGATACTTTGAAGAATTCTGTAAAGATTTGATATCATCAAATGTTTTTTCATTCAGTCAGTAGGATTTCTTTTCCACTCTGTTGCAAAATGGTTTTGATGTCCACAGGGATTTAATTTTTTATCCTCTCCATTTTGTGCATTACTGGAGATATTTGGTAGTATCTTTATACCTTTTTCTAGGTATGATCTAAGCTTGATCCTGGTTTGTATCTGATGAACTTTATGGTTTTGGGCTTTACTCTCAGGTCTCTGATCAGCTTTGAATTGATTTTTGTGTATGGTGTGAGATGTGGATCCTGATTCAGCTTTCTGCAGGTTGTTGTGGTGGTGGTTATGTGCCATCGAGTAACCTGTGATTCATAGCAACCCTATCTATGTACAAGAGCTGGGAAGCCTGCTCTTTCTTGAGCCAACCTCATTCACTCTGACATATCTACCCCCATTGGCCTAGTTACTGTATCAATCCATCTCATCTGGGGTCTTCCTATCTTGCTCTGTTCCTCCAGCATAATGTTCTTCTCCAAGGACTGGTCCCTCCTGGCCACATGCCTAAAGTATACGAGATGGAACTTCAAACTCATAGCCTCCAAGGAGAAATTTGGTTTCACCCTCTCCAACACAGACTTTTTTGTTTTCTTGGTGGTCTATGGTAGGTTCAAGACTCCTCCCCAGCACCACAACTCAAAGGCATCAATTCTTTTTCTGTCATCCTTAATCATTTCCTAGCTCTCTGATACATAGCAAGTAATAGCAAAGACCATGGACTGAATCAGGTGCACCTTAGTCTCTAGACTGACATTGTTGCTTCTCAGTACTCTGGAGAGGTCTGTGAAAGCAGATTTACCCAATGCAATTCTGTAGGTAGCAGACCAGTTTTGCCAGGATCATTTCTTGAAGAGGTTGTCATTTCCCCATTTGATAGGTTTTATTTCCTTATAAAATATCAGTTGACCATGGATAGATGGGTCCATTTCTGTTCCATTCAATTCTGTTCCATTGATCTATGTGCCTGTCATTGTATAGCTACCACGATGCTTTGGTTACTATCACTGAGTAGTAGGTTTTGAGGTAAGGGCATGCTATGCCTCCCACATAATTTTGTTTTTCAGAAGTGCCTTTAGTTATCTGGGGTCTCTTTCCACTTAAAATACAGTAAACAATTTCCATTTCAATCTCCTTGAAAAATTAATTTAGTATCTCTATTGAAATTGCATTGAACATGTAGATTGCTTTTTGTAGGACTGTCATTTTCACAATATTGAGTCTTCTTATCCATGAACAGGGAGCATTTTTCCATTTCTTTAAGAGTATATATTGTGTCTTGCAGAAATGTTTTGTAGTTTTCTTTGTACAGATCTTTTGTGTCTCTAGTTAAGTTCACTCCCAAGGATCTCATTGTGGTTGATTATTGTAAATGGTATTGCTTTATTACTGTAGAGGAGTCTCACTGATTTTTGGATATTGATCTTATAACCTGCCACTCTACTAAATTGGTCACCAGGTCTAATACGGTTTTTGTTGTTGTTGTTGAGTCCTTGTTTTCTGTGTACACTATCATATCATCTGTATAAAGTGACAGCTTAATCCTCTCTTCCTAACTGGATGCCTTTTATTTCCTTCTCTTGTTGTATTGCCCTAGCAAGCATTCCAATATAATACTGAATAAAAGTAGTGACAAGTGGACATCCTTATCTGGTCCCTGTTCCCAAGGAAAATGTTTTTAGTCTTTCTCCATTGAGAATGATATTGTCTGTTGATCTTGCATATATAATTTTTACTATGTTGAGGAAATTACCCTCTATTCCAATTTTGCTGATCAGGATGGGGTGTTGGATTTTATCAAATGTCTTTTCTGCATTAAATGCTAGAATCATATGGTTCTTGTTATTTGCTTTGCTAATGTGGTAAATTACATTGATTGTTTTTCTTTTTTTAATATTTTTTAACTGTGATTTTAACAAAAGTTTACAGAAAAGTTAGATTTTCATTTATTCATTGTTAAAAAATTTTACCCCCTCTTTCCCCAGTTCAAATTTTTGTATTTTTAATCGTTCATTCATTGTTGTACAATTACCTCCTCACACAGAGACCTCACAGTCCTCGTTGCAGTGTATCTCTTATTCTCAACTTTTGTCTTACATATAACCCCTAATCACATATTCCTTCAAAATAGTTATTCATCTGTTCCAGTGCAATGTTCATTACCTAGTCACTCTTATTCTATTCTCCTTCCAAACCCCCATGCCAAACCTGCTTTATATCTGTGGTGCTATGCAATATTTGTCCTTTTGTGACTGAGATATTTCACCCAGAATAATATCCTACAGTGTCAGTAAAGCTGTGTAATGTTTAATGTTTAATGAGTTCATTATTTTTCAGTGCTACATAGTTTTCCATTGTATGAATATACCATAGTTTTACTATCTATTTGTTTATTGATGGGCACATGGGCTCCTTACATCTCTTTGCTATTGTAAATAATGTACCAATAACCATAAGTGTGCGTATATCTGTTTGGGTGACCGTTATGGTTTCTTTAGGGTATATTATCAGTAGTGGCATTGCTGGATAAAATGATATTTCTATTTTCAACTTTTTGAGAGAACACTAAATTGCCTTCCATAGTGGCTGCATCATTTCAAGCACCCACCAGCAGTGAATAAGGGTTTCAATCTCTTCAAAACTTAGCCATCATTTGTTGTTTGCTGCTTTTGTTGTCGAATGATGATGATGATTACATACCTATTATCAATCCCATTTGGTCCTGATGAATTTTTTAAATTCTATTGGTTAGGATTTTGTTAAGAATTTTTGCATCTATATTCATGAGAGATATTAGTCTGTAGGGTTTTGTTTGGTTTTTTGTGTTGTTGTTTTTTGGGTTGTTTTGGTAATATCTTTGCCTGGTTTTGGTATTAGGGTTATGCTTGCACCATAGAATAACTCTGAGAGTGCTCCGTCTTTTTAAATATATACTTTTTAAATACTTTAAGTAGACTTGGTGATAGATCTCAGAATGTTTGGTAGAATTCAGCTGTGAAGCTATCTGGTCCAAAATTTTTCTTATGGGGAAGTCTTTATAGGACCTGTTCAATGTCATCTTTTGTAATGGGTCTATTCAAAGTGTTCTACATCTGTCCCTGACAATCTGGTTAGGGCATGAGTTTCAATGAATTTGTCTATTTCCTCTAGGTTTATAAATTTATCTTGAGTATAGCTTTTCTCACCAATGGACCAATTGGCAGCATCAGGATGGATGGTGAAGAGACTGAGATTGTTCACAG
Source organism: Elephantulus edwardii (assembly GCF_000299155.1). Classification (NCBI taxonomy): domain Eukaryota; kingdom Metazoa; phylum Chordata; class Mammalia; order Macroscelidea; family Macroscelididae; genus Elephantulus; species Elephantulus edwardii. Next base: position 918,588 of record NW_006400173.1, read on the forward strand.
CTTTAGTTTGCTTGGCTCCACAGTCAACATTCTTGGCACCAGTAGCCAGGAAATGAAAAGGCGCATTGCCATGGGAAAGTCTGCTGTTAGGGACCTCTCCAAAGTACTGAAGAGCAATGGTGTCTCTCTGGAGACTAAGGTGCATCTGATACAGGTCATGGTCTTTGCAATCACTTGTTATGCTTCAGAGAGTTGGACAATGACCAAGGAGGATAGAAGGAGAATTGATGCCTTTGAGCTGTGGTGCTGGAGAAGAGTATTGAGGGTACTATGGACTGCTAGGAAAACAAACAGATTCATCCTGGAAAGGGTTAAACCGGGTGGCTCCTTGGAGGCAAGGATTCTGAGGCTCCATCTAACATACTTTGGACATGCTGTAAGGTTATAATGGTCCTTGGAGAAGGACATCATGTTTGGGAGGGTGGAGGGACAGCGCAGGAGGGGAAGGCCCTCTATGAGGTGGATTGATTCAGTGACAGGGTTAATCGGGATGGGAGTGTCAGAGACAGTGCGATTGGCACAGGACAGAGCAGAGTTTAGGGCTGTTGTACAAAGGATCGCTATGAGTATCAAGAGACGCGACAGCACATAACAACAACAACAACATAGCTTTTCATAGTATTCCAATATTATTGATTTAATTTCATCAAGTTCTGTTGTGACATCACCTCTATCATTTAATAATCAATTTATCTTTTTCATCTATTTTTTCTTCTTTTGTTAAATTTCCCAGTGGTTAGTCAATTTTATTGACCTTTTGAAAAACCAGCTCCTATTCTTATTGATGGCATCATTGTTTTTATATCTTATTGATTTCAGCTCTTGTCCTTATAATTTGCTTTCTTCTAGAGACTGTAGGATTATATTGTTGTTCTTTTTCTATCTAATGAAGGTGTTGAGTTTGATCACTGACTTTTCCTCTTTCTTCCTTTTTTATGTGCGTGCCTATTGCTATGAACTGCTCCCTTTGGACTGCCTTAGCTGCATTCCAGAGGTTTTGGTATGTTGTATTTTCATTTATTTCAAGGAATTTTTTTATTTCATTCATTATTTCTTTTATAACCAAATTGTGTTCAAGCAGAGATTTATTTAGCTTCCACATGGGTGATTCTGTAAGTTTTACCCTCCAATGGTCAATTTCTACTTTTATGGCATTGTGGTCTGAAAAGATATTTTATATTATTTCAATTTTTTTAATTTGTTAAAGCTTTCTCTGTGTTCTAATGTGTGATCATTTCTGAGGAATATACCATGTGCACTTGAGAAGAAAGTTAATTGAGTTTTAATTGTGTGCAGTGTTCAGAATACATCCACAAGGTTATGTTGGCTAATTGTATACTTTAGATCTTCTGCATATTTGTTGAGTTTCTTTTGAGTTGAGCTATGCTTTGGTGACAGTGGTGTGTTGAAGTCTACCACTATTGCGGTGCTGTCCATTTTTTTTCTTCAATTCTGTTAACCATTGTTTCATCATGTATTTTGCAGGTCTATAATTTGGTGCATAAATGTTGACCAAGGTTATGTCTTCTTGATCTACTGTGCTATTAATCGGTATGTAATGCCCTTCCTTACCTTTTATGGTGGTTTTCACCCTGAAGTCTATTTTATCAGTGATTAGTATTGCCACTGCTGCTTTTTACTGGTTACCACTTACTTGGTACATTTGCTTTCCAGCCTTTGATATTCTGGATGATATTCTTGGTATCCTCTCACAGTTCATTTGATCTTTGTTCATTTGTTTTCAAGTTCTCAAAACTCTTCCTGAGATGGTTCTGAAATACAGGTGGTATAGACACTATGTCAAATTTTTATTACTGTGGATTTGATTTAACTTTCTTTAGCTTTAGTTTGAACTTGCATATGGCTAGTTGATGGTCTGTTCCATAATCAGCACCTGGCCAAGTTTTCATAGCTGATACTGGGCTTCTCCAAAGGTTTGGCCACAGATATAATCAGTCGGATTCCTGTGCATTCCATCAGGTGAAATTCATATGTATAGTTTGTAATGATGTTTCTTATAAAAGGTACTTTCAATGAATAAATAATTGACTGTACAGAATTCTATCATTCTATCTTCAGCTTCATTCTGTCACCAAGTCCATGTTTCCCAACTGATAATTCTTCCACGTTACCAACTTTTGTATTCCAGTCACCCATTATTATTAATGCATCCTAATTACACGATTGATCAATTTCTGACTGCAAAAGTTGGTAGAAATAAACTATTTCCTCCACTTTGGCTCTGGTTGTTGGTGTATATATTTGAATGATAGTGGTATTCACTGGACTTTCCTGCATGCATATGGATAGTATCATGTCACTCACAACATTGTATTTCAAGATGGATCTATAAATGACTTTTTTAACTATGAAAGTGACCCCATTTTTCCACACCTTTTAATCTCCAGCATACTAGATAATATTATTGTTAAATTAAAAATTACCTGTGTCAGTCATTTCACCAATGACAGTCATGTCAATATTTATGTGTTCCATTTCTTTCTTTTTTTCTTTAAGTTTTCATTCTTTTATTTTCCAAAGTATGAATAAGCAGGTTCAGACAATGTTTTACAGTAACTGTAAACAATAATGTTTTCACTTTTCATTTAAATTCTCATAATGCTAATAATTGCTAATAAGTTTGAGGAAAGTCCTGCCATTTTCAGTGACATTTTAAGGATCTCTGCAAAGGAATGAAACTGCAAAAAGAAATACCTTTTTTTATCACACACTTTTATGTAATGATTATTGGGATTTGAGTTGGCTCTATTTTGAAACCTCAATAGAGTATTTGAGAGTCTGTCTAAATTTACTGGGTCATCTATCTCCAGAAAAAAGAAGCGAAGACTAAGTAGGTTAGTAAACTAAGTATTGTTTGACATTGAACATTCCAGAGAAGCACTGCTCAAGTTTGTGAGTCCTTGATCAGGAACCATACCTGGCAACTATAAATGTTAGTCCTTCTTTCCTTCTGTGGTTTTAACTTTGTCATTTATAACCAAGCATAGGAAATAAAAACAATTTAACCATACCAAGAACATATATCTCGGGTTTACCTTAAAGTGCAAAATACTTTTGTTTCCACAATTCTTCTGAGAAATTGGAGTTCCGTTTCTTTCTTAACGATATGAGGATGAGTGTGGCATGAGAATTAGAGGAAGACTCGTCAACAACTTGCATTATGCAGATGATAAATAAATCCTTCCTGAAACTGAGTAGGACCTGAAGTGTTTGCTGAAGAAGGTCAAGGATTGTAGTCTTTTCAAAAAAATATGTATTTTTTAATTTTTATTGATATTTTAATGAAAATTTATAATTTGTATTTCCATTCATTCATTATTGCACATTTTCTGCCCTGCCCATCTCCTCCAGTTCACTTTTCTCTTTGAAAAGAAAATCTTTTATTGTTGTACAATTGCCAACTCTGCCTCACTCCACTTTACTATGAAACTCTTATTCTGGACTGTTTTCATTCAAATACTGCCTAATCATATATTCCTTTTATACAGATCTTTCCATTATCTGTTTCAATGCCATGTACATTATTTATCCTCCTTCTTCTTAGTTTCCCCCCAACTCCACGTCAGTCCTGTTTTATAAGAGAGTATTAGGCAATATTTGTCTTTTAGTGACTGAAATATTTCACTATGCTTAATGTCCTCTATGATCAGCCATTTTGTATAATAATTCATGAATTCTTTGTTTTTCAGTGCTACATATTATTCCATTGTGTAACTATACCACAGCTTCTCTGTCCATTTATTTGTTGATAGGTACTTGGGTTGTTTCCAACCCTTTGATATTGTGAACAAAGCAGCAATAAACATGGGTGTACTTATATCTGCTTAAGTGGCAGTTATGGTTTCTTTAGGGTATATTCCCAGTAGAAGAAGTGCTGAGTCAAGTGGTATTTCAATTTCCAACCTTTTGAGAAAGCCCCATACTGCTTTCCAAAGTGGTTGCACCATTTTACACTCCCACAAACAGTGAAAAAGGGTTCCAGTTTCTCCACAATCTTGCCAGCATTTGTTGTTTGCTGCTCTGTTGAATTTTGCTATTGTTACTGGGGTGAGATATCTCATAGTTGTTTTGATTTGCATCTCTCTTAGAGGTAGAGATTTTGAACATTTCTTCAAGTGTTGTTCTCCATCTGAATGACTTCTTTGATGAAGTGTCTGTTGATATCCTGTGCCCATTTTGTACATAGGGTTGAAGGTAACTTGATAGCATATAACAACAAGAATATCAACAACACTAGATGCATCTAAAAAACAAGGATGAAGATAAACTAAAACTAAAAGCATGAGAACAAAAAAAAATAAATTATTACGCAAATGGTACTAACAAAAAAGACCAGCAATTATTCCAAAAAATAGAAAAAGAAGAAACACTCCCAGAGCCATTCTAAGAAGGAAGCATAACCCTAACACCAAGACCAGGCAAAAAGTATTACCAAAACAGAAAACTAGAGACCAATATCTCTCATGAACACAGATGCAAAAATCCTTAACAAAACGCTAATCCATAGAATCCAATAACACATTAAAAGAATAATACATCATGATCGAGTAGTATTCATAACAGGTATGCAAATATGGACAACATAAGAAAAATGATCAGTGCAATTCCCCACATTAACAAGGCAAATAAGAACCATATGATTTTAGTAAATAATGCAGAAAAGACATTTGACAAAATCCAAAACTCCTTCCTGATTAAGACACTCAGCCAAAATAGAAGGGAATAGAAGATAATTTCCTCAACATAATTAAAAGTATATAATAAAAACCAAGAGCCATTATTATTCTCAATGGAGAAAGGCTAAAAGTATTTTCCTTTTGAACAGTGACCAGACAACAATTTCCACCGTAAACATTTCTATTTCCTATTGTACTGAAATTACTTGCTAGAGCAACAAGAGAAGAAGATAAAAGGCATTCAGATTGGCAAGAGAAGGTTAAATTGTCGCTGTATGTAGATGATATGATAGTGTATATTGTAAAAAACCCAAAGGAACCAACAATTAAACTAGATAGAAGTTGCTGTTGTTTATTGCCATTGAGTCAAGCACAACTCATAGTGATACTGTGAACAAAAGACCTAATGCCTTTCCATAACTATCATCGTTTCTCCAAGTTCATAGTTTCCAGAGGCATGTGGTTTAGGATGTGGACGCCACTCCTGCTTTCAAACCTGTTTTACAACTGGAGCTCCACCAAACACTGTCCACATTGAGAAACCATTATGGTATTTGATATCCTAACGGCACAAGGTTTAGCATCACAGCAAACCCAGGTTACTTCATACATCACATTGACAAAGAGTGATGTACAAAGTGGAAGAATGTTCTTACAGATATAACAACACTCATTTAGTCTCATTTAGCAGTGGTTAAGAGTTACCAAGTCAAATACGACTCATAGCGACCTTTGCACAAAAGTCCGGAACACTGTTCTATAACTAACAACATTTCCGTATGTCTATAGAGGTTATAGAATTTCCAGAGGCATCTAGTTTACGAAGTGGATGCCACTCTTACTTCCCAAACTGAATCAATCTGGGAGCTCTTTCAAACATTGTACATGATAGGTAACCATCACGGTATTTGAAATGACTATGGCAGAGTGTTCAGCATCACAGCAACTCCAAGTTATTCCTTACTGGAATAAACAAATCTTGTATCACTTAAAGAATGTTCATTCTAAAATAAAGACTCTTAAGCAGGCCTCCACCCTTGGTCAAAAATTCAACTGACACTCACTCGCTTTGGGAAGACGAAGTAGCATATCAAACATGATCACAAACTTCCCTTAAATGACTTCCATCAAGATGTGACCACCATCAAGACACTAGAAGCCAACTCCTAGAGTGGAGGCTCCTGGCCGACCCTGGAGTTAGAGTTCTGCTGTTGTTGTTGTTGTTATGTGCTGTCGAGTCGCCTGTGACTCATAGCGGCCCTATGTACATCAGCCCTAAACTCTGCCCTATCCTATGCCAATCTCACCATCTCCGACCCACCTACTGCCATTACCCCAGTCACTGAATCAATCCATTTCATCGAGGGTCTTCCTCTCCTGCGCTGTCCCTCCACCCTCCCAAGGATGACGTTCCTCTCCAAGGACTGGTCCCTCCTTGCAACATGTCCAAACATGTCAGACAAAGCTTCAGAATCCTTGCCTCCAAGGAGCAACCCGGGTTCATCCTCTCCAGGACAAACCTATTTGTTTTCTGGACAGTCCATGGTACATTCAATACTCTCCTCCAGCACCACAGCTCAGAGGCATCAATTATCCTTCTATCCTCCATAGTCATTGTCCAGCTCTCTAATGCATAGCAAATGATTGCAAAGAAAGGCCATGGCATGGATCAGGCGCACTTTTGTCTCCAAACTGACATCTTTGAACTTTAGCACTTTAGAGAGGTCTATAACTGCAGACTTTCCCATCGCAATGCGTCTTTTAATTTCCTGGCTGCTGGTGCCAAGGGTGTTGACTGTGGATCCAAGCAAACCAAAACGCTGAACAATCTCAATCTCTTCACCATCCATTATGATGCTGCCAATCGGCCCAGTGGTAAGAATATTTGTTTTCTTGATATTGAGTCTCAATCCATACTGAAGACTGCAGTCCCTGACCTTCCACAGCAAGGGCTTCAGGTCCTCTTCAGTTTCAGCAAGCAAGGTTGTGTCATCTGCATAACGCAATCTATTGATGATTCTTCCTCTAATCCTGATTCCACATTTCTCCTCATAGAGCCCAGTCTCCCGGATAACCTGTTCTGCATAAAGATTGAAAAGGTATGGAGACAGGATACAGCCCTGGCATACACCCTTCCCAATTTTGAACCATGCAGTGTTTCTTTGCACTGTTGTGATGACTGCCTCTTCATCCAAGTATAGGTTTGGCATTAGCACAATCAAGTATTCTTTGATTCCCATTCTTCTCAGAGTCAGCCACAGTTTGTTATCATCCACACAGCCTTTGCATAATCAATGAAACAAAGATAGAGATTCTTCTGGTACTCCTTGCTTTCCGCCAAGATCCATCTAACATTAGCTACAATATCCCTAGTACTACGGTCCCATCTAAATCCAGCCTGCACTTATGGTAGTTCTCTGTTGATGTGCTGTTCCAGTCATTTTTTTATAATCTCCAGCAAAATCTTGTTTGCGTGTGATGTTAATGATATTGTTCAATAATTTCCACACTCTATGGGATCACCTTTCTTTGGAATGGGAACAAATATAGATCTCTTCCAGTCAGTTGACCAAGTGGTAGTTCTCCAGATTTCTTGGCACAACTTGGTGAGCATATCTAGGGCAGCATCTGTCAATCTAGTAGGATGTAATATCAGTATCCAAAAGTCATTGAGAGTTCTCTACTGTAAAAAATAGAACTCAGAGAAGGAAACCAAGAAAGTAATATTATTTACAATAACGAACCATAAATTGAGATACTTGGTAATGAAGCTAACTAAAGATAAAAAAGACCTGTACAGAAAACTATAGAACAGGTCTGGGAAAAACAATAAAAGACCGAAATAAATGGGTAAATATTCCCTATTCATGAATAGGAAGATTCAACATAGTGAAAATTACAATTCTACCAAAAGCAATCTACATGTTCAACACAATCCTAAAATCCTAATAGAAAAGGAAATTGTCAAGTTTATTTAGAGTGGAAAGAGACTTTAGATAAGCAAAGCACTTCTGAAATACAAAAATGAAGTGGGAAGCATAACACTCCTTGACCTCAAAATCTACTACTACACAGTGATAGTAACCAAAACAGCATGATAATTATACAATAACAGCCACATAGGCATATGAGATAGATTATATATATATTCTCATAAATTATATATATATTTGTTCCCATTCCAAAGAAAGGTGATCTGACAGAGTGTGGATATTATCAAACAATATCATTAATATCACATGCACGCAAGATTCTGCTGAAAATTATCCAAAATAGACTGAGACAGGACATCAATAGAGAATAGCCAGATGTGCAGGCTGGGTTTAGAAGAGGCTGTGGAACTAGGGACATTATAGCTAATGATGGATGGACCGTGGTTGAAAGCAGAAAGTACCAGAGGAATGTCTAGTGTGTTTCATTCGCTATACAATGGCATTTGACTATGTGGATCACAGCAAACTGTGGCTAACTCTGAGAAGAATGGGAATCCCAGAACACTTGATGGTATAAAGAGGCTGAAAAATACAGCTGGAAATGCACTATCTGGAGAGGATAAAACTGATGAATGACACCTAAATACTTAATCCATGCATGTATTAGAATGTTTCTAATAGGGTGAAACATAAATCTACCAACTGGGAAAAAACACACAAACATTTGGCAATAACATCTCAGACAAGGGTGACATAACAAAAGTTTACACATTACTTCTGGGAACTCCAGAAGAACTCAATTATAAAATGGGCAAAAGATTTGGAAAGATTTGTCACAGGGGAAGACATTCTGATGGCTAACCTACCTAAAAAGAAATGTTCAAAATCATTGGCAATAAGAGAGAAGTAAATCAAAACCACAATGAGATATCAAATGACCAAAGTAGCAGTGGCAAAATTTAGTAGGGCAGCAATTAATAAATGTTGGGGAGGTTGTGGAGAAGTGGGAACACTCATACACTGTTGGTGAGATGGTAAAATGATATAACAACTCTGGAAGGCAGTTTGGCATTTCCTCAAAAAGCTTAAAATAGAAACTATGTATAAACCCAGCTATTTCATTATTAGGAATATAAATCAAAATCATTAAAACCAAGACATAAATGGAGATTTACACACCAATATTCATAGTGGCACTACTAACATCCCAAGAACATGGAAACAGCCCAAATGTAAAACTGCAACCAAATGGATTGAGTAATTGTAGTACAGTCACTTGATGGAATACTACCCAGCACTGAGAAGCAATGGTTTAAAAAATTACTACATAACTTAGGAGAGAGTGGAGAGCATTATGCTTAGTGAACTAACTCAGTCTCATTAAGGCAAATACTGCGTAAAACCATTAATGTAAAAGATTGAAGCATAATTAGAAAACACGTATAGGGATCCAAGGGAGAAAGGACTGGGACTAGAGTGGTGAAGATAGGTAGAGGTGAAATAACAGGGTTGCACAATTTACGGGGTGGAGGGAGGGGGCAAAGGAAATAGAAAAGATCTGGCAGAGATCTGAATAGGGTAATGGTAGGTATAGTTCAATGGTGATTAATTTTATATAACAATGGGTCAAACTGATTCTATGAGACACAATGTGAATGAAGAATACGGTGAAACACAATATATAGGAACTTTGTAAGGAAATCAGTATAAAATAAAAATTAAAAAATTAGGAAGTGTAAAAATAAAGATTAAAAGCACAAAAAAACAAGAAGACATAACCTTGGTCAACATCTACACACTAAATTATAGATCTTCAAAATACATAAAACAATGTTTAACAGAGTTGAAAGAAATAGACATCACTACAACAGTGGTATGAGACTTTAACACAACACTCTCATCAAAAGATAGGTCCACTAGATGTCCATAATAGGCTATGTGTTTTCTATTGCCAAAGGGGCCCTTTAGAGTAGTGAGAGAAGATCTTCACCCTGAAACC
>NW_006400173.1:932566-936295 GCF_000299155.1 Elephantulus edwardii
CTGTGGAGCCAAGTAAATTAAAACTGTTAACTATCTCAATCTCCTCACCATCCATGCTGATGCTGCCAATTGGCCCAGTGGTTAGAATCTTTGTTTTCTTGACATTTAGCTTCAGTCCATATAGGAGGCTGTAGTCCTTGATCTTTTGCAGCAAGCGCTTCAGGTCCTCCTCAGTTTCAGCAAGCAGGTTGGTTTTTTTTTTGCTGATCACCAGATTTTACACAGGTAACCTCAGGCTGCATTGTGCAGGGTAGACCCCGAAGCATTGGCAGAAAGGATTTTTGGGAGAAGGGGAGGAGCAAGGCAGAGTTTTTTTGATGATTAAATTATAGAAGAAATAAAAATATGAAATAAAAAAGTTCCTTGAAACAAATGATAATGACAATAAAACATACCACACCCTCTGGTATACAACTAATGCGTTTCTGAGAAGGCAGTTGATAGCAATAGGTAAACACATAAGAAATGAAGAAAGAAGCAAAATTAATGACCTAACACAATACATCCATCAAATAGAAAAATAACAACATTCTAACCCCACAGCCTCCAGAAGAAATGAAATTATAAGAGTAAGAGATGAAATCAATGAGATAGAAAACAGAAAAACAATTGAAATCATCAACAAGAGCAGAAGCTGGTCCTTTGAAAGTGTCAATAAAATAGACAAACCACTGGCAAATATAATAACAGAAAATACACAATTAACATAGAAATTACAGAGTTGATATCACACCAGATGAAATTAAATCAATAATATTGGAATATTATGAAAGGTTATACTGCAATTAATTTTAAAAGCTAAAGGAAATGGACAAATTCATTGAAACACACACCCTACTCAGATTGACATGGACAGATGCAGAACATTAGAACAAAAGAAAGAAAATAAAGATATATAAATAAATATGAATAAAAAACTATGAATCAATAAACAAATAAATACAACAAAACAAATACAGAAAATACCAGGTTATAAAACACTCCCCACCAAAATAGTCCTGGCCCAGATGCCTTCAAGGCTGAATTCTTTCAAATATTCAGAGATCCATCACAAATTCTTCTTATTTTAAAAACAATAGAGGAAAGAAAAAAAAAGAACAATTCCAGAGTCATCTCATGAAGCAACCAAAACCCTAATATCATAACCAAGCAAAGATATTACCCAAAAAGAAAACTACACACGAATATCTCTCATGAGTACAGATGCAAAAATCCTTAACAAAACTCTGGCCAATAGAAGTCAACAGTTGTTACATGCCATCAAGTCGTCTGTGACTCATATCAACTTTATGGACATTAGCTTTGAAACCTGTCCAATCCTGAGCCAATTTCATCTTCTCTGACAGACCTAAACCCATTTCTCTAATCACTGAGTTAATCTATCTCATCCTGGCTCTTCCTCTCCTGCATTGTCCCTCCAACTTTCCAAGAATGATGTCCCTCAAGGACTGGTCTCTCCTGTCATGTGCTCAAATTATGTGAGACAGAGCCTTGAAATTCTTGCTTCTAGGAAGCAGCTTGGTTTCATCCTCTCCAGGACAGACCTGTTTGTTCAACACTCTTCTCCAGCACAATTGTGGCCAATTCATAGCAGGTATACAAGGATGGTTCAACATCAAAAAGCAATCAAGGTAATTTATCATTAACAAAGCAAAGAATAAGAACCACATGGTCCTATCAAATTGACCTAGAAAAGGCTTTTCATGAAATCCAACACCTTTTCCGGATTAAAACACTCAACAAGATACGCATTGAAGGGAATTTTCTCAATACAGTGAAAAGTATATCTGCAAAAACAAGAGCCAACATCATTGTCAGTAGAGAAAGACTAAAGTCATTCCCCTTCAGAACAGGGAACAGACACAGATACTCATTTTCACTACTCCTATTCAATATTGTATTGAAACTACTTTCTGGGGTAATACTACAAAACAAGGAAATAAAAGGCATCAAGACCAGCAAAGTAATAAAACTCCCACTATAATCAGACGAACGATAGTGTAAACAGAAAACTCCAAGGAGTCAGAAAAAAAAAAACAACCCAACAACCCAAGCCTGTCAGACTTAGTATATTAATTCAGTAGAGTAGCAAGATATAAGATCAATAATCAAAAAGCAATGAAATTCCTCTGCTGTAACAAAGAAAATTTAAAGAAGGAAATCAAGAGAGTGACACTATGTACAGTAAGCAACCACAAATTTAGACACTTGGGAATAAATCTAACTAGAGTCGCAAAAGACTTTTACAAAGAAAACTACAAAACAATATTGTGAGAAAAAATAAGAGACTTAAATAAATAAGAAAATAATTCACTGATAGGTAGACTCAATATAGTGAAAATTGCACTTTTACCAAAAGCAATCCACATGTTTAATGCAATCCAACTATAGATACAAAACTCATTTTTTAAAAAAAGAGTTAGGAAAGGCAATTGGAAAGTTTATTTAGAAAGCAAGGAGAACTCAAATAAGCAAAACACATCTGGAAAACAAAAATAAAATGAGAGACATAGGCATTGAACTCTAATCTAAAAATCTACTTTTTGTTGTTGTTACATGCCATCAAGTCAACTATGACTCATAGCGACCCTATGCACTACTGTTCTGAGCCCTGCTCTGTCCTAAGCCAGTTTCACTATCTCTGACTCTCATTACCGCACTTACTATGTCAATCTGTCTCATTTTGAGTCTTCCTTTTCTGTGTTGGTCCTCTCCCATTCCAAGCATTCTATCCTTCTCTAAGGAGTGGTCCATCCTAGCAACATGCCCAAAATATATGACATCAAGTCTCAAAATTCTTTCCTCCAAGGATCAGTTTCACCCTTTCCAAGACTTACGTTAGTTCTCTTACCAGTCCATGTACTCAGTTCAGTACTCTTCATCAGCACCATAACTCAAAGGCATCAATTTTTCTTCTGTCCTCTTTGGTCATCTTCTTCTGTCATCCTTAGTCATTGCCCAGTTCTCTAATGCATAGTAAGTACTTATGAAGACCATGGCCTGGATAAGGCTCATCATAGTCTCTAGACTGACATCGTGCTCTTCAGCACTCTGGAAAGGTCCCAGACAGCAGATTCCCCTAATGTAATTTTGTCTTTTGATTTCCTGATAGCTGGTGCCAAGCGTGTTGATTGTGGAACCTAGCAAGCTGAAATTGTTAACTATCTCAATCTCATCTACATCTATCATAGTATTACCAATTGGCCCAGTGGTGAGAATCTTTTTCTTAATGCTGAGCTTCAATTCATATTGAATACTACAGTCCTTGACCCTTTGCAGCAAATGCTTCATGCCCTCCTAATTTTCAGCCAGCAAGGTTCTGTCATATGCAGTAGAAAGCCTTACCACACTTATGTAATAACAAAAACAGTATGGTACTGTTACAATGACAAACATACAGAACAATGGAACAGAATTGAGAACCCAGAAATTAACTGATTTACCTATGTTGATGTTGTTATGTGCCATCGAGTCATTTGCAACTTATAGCGACCCTATGTACAAGAGCCCTAAACGCTGTTCTATCCTGTGCCAATCTTGCTGTCTCAAACACATTCATTCCGACCACTCCACTCACAGAATCGATCCATCTCATCGAGGGTCTTCGTCTCCTGCACCGTCCCTCCACTCTCACAAACATGATGTCCCTCTCCAAGGACCAGTCCCTCCTTGCAACATGCCCAAAGTATGTCAGATGAAGCTTCAGAATCCTTGAATCCAGAGAACATT
>NW_006400173.1:936395-937853 GCF_000299155.1 Elephantulus edwardii
TGACAAAGGAGATTAATCAGAACTGGCTTTGACAAGCACTGTGGCAACTGGACAATTAAAACAGACTTTCAAGGGGGGAAAAAAGAAGAATGAACTGGGGAGGAGGGTAGAGAAAATAGTGGAACAATGAACGAATGAAAACCCAAAATCTCTGTAAATGTTCATTAAAATTAATAAAATTTAATAATTAAAAAAGATAGGTCAACTAGAAAGAAATTTAATGAAGATGCAGAAGATCTAAATTATACAATCAGGCAACTCAAACATATGGATGTGGTCAGGATTTTTCGCTCAACTAAAACCCAATTTAATTTATTCTCAAGTGAACATGGTATATTTTTCAGAATTGATCATATATTAAGACAGAAAACATGCCTTAAAATTTTTTTTAAATGACAAAACATTGAAAGAACAGAAAGTGTCTTTTCAGAAAACAGTGCCATAAAACAAGAAATTTATGACAAGAAAGTCAAACTTGAAGCTAAATAATACCCTTTTAGGACATGATTGAATTATGTTGTTGTTGTTGTTGTTGTTGTTGTTGTTATGTGCCATCGAGTCGCTTGCGACTCATAGCGACCCTATGTACAAGAGCTCTAAATGGTCTTCTATCCTGTGCCAACCTAGCCATCTCAAACGCACTTATTCCCACTGCTCCAGTCACAGAATCGATCCATCTCACCAAAGGTCTATCCCTTTCCAAGGACAATTCCCTTCTTGCAACATGCCCAAAATAAGTCAGATGAAGCTTCAGAATCCTTAATTCCAGGAAACACTCTGGCTTCACCCTCTCCAGCACAAACCTGTTTGTTCTCCTAGCAGTCCATGGTACATTCAACACTCTTCTCCAGCACCAGAGTTCAAAGGCATCAATCCTCTTTCTATCAGCCCTATTCACTGTCCAACTCTCTGATGCATAGCACATAATTACGAAGATTATAGCCTGGATCGTGCTCCTGGGCGGAAGGGAAGCCAGGAAGCTGCGCACCTGGGAAAGTCACCTCAGACAATAGCGAAGAGGCATCTTTCAGGTACACAGAAAAACCGGCGGTCCTCGGGCCAGAAAGAAAAGCATAATCTACACAGGAGTTCTACAGGACACGTCACCTTCCCTTGGAGACAGTAGAACTAAACTTAAGAGACACTAGTCAAAAGAAAAAAAAAATGTCAGCAGTTGACGTGTTTGGAATCACAGAAGCCAAGAAAGCTTAAGATACAAGCTGTCAGATCACGGGTTGGAAAACGGAAGATATTTTCTGAAGGGACTTGGCAGATGTGAAGGGTTATCCTGTAGGAGGGTGGAGCTGGGAAATAAGTGGGTCAAGGCACTGGGCTAGGGGTGGGGTCAACACTGTAACTAATGCTTAACTCCACAATAAGGGATTTATCTTTCACTGCTCCACAAATTGCTTGTCTGTCAGATACTCCTCTAAATCCTAACATTCAGATTAAGACAGA
>NW_006400173.1:937953-939176 GCF_000299155.1 Elephantulus edwardii
AGCAGGGTTGTGTCATCTGCATAACGCAGGTTGTTGACGATTCTTCCACCAATCCTGATGCCACATTCCTCCTCGTACAGCCCAGCGTCTCCGATGATCTGTTCTGCATACAGATTGAAAAGGTATGCAGACAAAATACATCCTTGATGGATCCCTTTCTTGATTTTGAACCATCCAGTGTCTCCCTGCTCTGTTCTGACTACTGCCTCTTGGTCCAAGTATAGGTTTCGAATTAACACGATCAAATGTTCAGGGATTCCCATTCTTCTCAGAGTCAGCCATAGCTTGTTGTGATCCACACAGTCAAAAAGCCTTTGCATAGTCAATGAAGCACAGAAGGACATTCTTCTGGTATTCTTTTCTTTCTGCCAAGATCCATCCTACATTAGCTATAATATCCCTAGTACCACGACCTCTTCTAAATCCAGCCTGCACATCTGGCAGTTCTCTGTTGACATATGGTTCCAAACGTTTTTTGATAATTTTCAGTAGAATCTTGCTTGCATGTGATATCAATGATATTGTTCGATAATTTCCACACTCTGTTGGGTCACCTTTCTTTGGGATGGGAACAAATATAGATCTCTTCCAGTCAGTTGGCCAGCTGGCTGTCCTCCAGATATCCTGGCACAACCTAGTGAGCACATCCAGGGAAGCGTCTGATTATTTAAATAAATCAATCGGTATGCAGTCAACTCCTGGAGACTTGTTTTTTTGCCAATTCCTTCATAGCAACTTGAACTTCCTCCTTCATCACAGTAGGTTCTTGTTCATATGTTATTTCTTGAAATTTCTCTGTCAGCCAATTCCTTCTGATACAGTAACTCTGTGTGCTCCTTCCATCTTCTTTTTATACCTCCTGGATCATTCAGCATTCTACCCAAACTATCCTTTAGTATTGCCACCTGTGGCTTGAATTTGTTTTTCAACTCCTTCAGCTTAAGAAACGCTGAGCGAGTCCGGCCCTTTTAATTTTCTGACTCCAGCTCTCTGCACGTTTCATTATAGTATCCTGCTTTGTCGTCCAGAGCTGCCTTTTGAAATTTTCTATTCAGCTCTTTGATTTCTTGATTTTTTTCCTTTAGCTTTGGCTTCTCTGCACTCTAATGCAATACTCAGAGTCTCATCTGACATCCATCTTGGTCTTTTCTTCTTCTTTAGCCTTTGTAATGATCTTTTACATTCTTCATGGATGATTTTCTTGATATCCTCCCAGAGCTCAT
>NW_006400173.1:939326-945308 GCF_000299155.1 Elephantulus edwardii
TCCCACAATCAGCACCCGGCCTGGTTTTCACTGCTGATATTGCGCTTTACAAGCGAATCTTTCCATAAATGTAATCTATTTTATTCCTATGCATACCATCAGGTGAAATCCATGTGTATAGCCTGCATTTATGTTTCTTATAAAAGGCATTTGCAATGAATAAATCATTGAATGTGCAGAACTCTGTCATTCTATCTGCAGCTTCATTTCTCTCACCAAGCCCATGTTTTCTAGCTACTGATCCTTCTTCCCTGTTTCCAACTTTTGCATTCTGTTGCCCATTATTATTAATGCATCTTGATTGCATGTTTGATCAATTTCTGACTTCAAAAGGTGGTAAAAATATTCTATTTCCTCTTCTTTGGCTCTGGTTGTTGGTGCATATATTTGAATGATGTTTACCTATCGTTAGCAGGTATTCAAGAAAACAACACTAAGCAAATGAGGAAAGAACAATTTCTTCAACAAATAGTGCTGACAAAACCTACAAAAAGCTGAAGCAAGACCCACATCTCACCCTACACAAACAAATAAACTTAAAGTGAATCAGAGATCTATGGGTAAACCTCAAAGCCATAAAGATCATATGAGACAAAACGGAACCAAAATTAGAAGGTTTACTTAGTCTATGGTATAAAAAGACTAGCAAATACAGCCAGAAATGTCCAACCAGGAAAAATATCAGATGAATGGGACTTCTAAAAATTAAGTTCCTCTGTGCATCAAAAATATTTTTCCAGTAAGGTGAAAAGAAAACCTACTAACTGAGGAAAAAATATTTGGCAATATCATCTCAAACAAAGGCCTCATAACAAAAGTTCACCAAATATTAAAGGAGTTTTTACAAGAAAAAAGACTGATAACTCAATTACAAAAGAACAGAAAATATAGAAAGACATTTCACAGAGGAAGACATACATTCAAATGGCCAGGAGATACATGGAGCAGTGCTCAGAATGGCTGGCAATCAGAGAGATGGAAATCAAAACAATAAGATACCATTTCATCCCAGCAGTGGGAGCAAAGTTTAACAATACAGGAAACAATAAATGATGGAGAGGATGTGAAGAGATTGAGACCCTTATGCACTGCTGGTTGACAAGAGTTTAGATTTTAACCACTGTAAAATCACTATGGAATGTGATTTGACATTTCTTCAAAAAGCTGAACATAGAAATCCCGTATGCCTCAGCTATTCCATAGTAGTACTATAATCCATAGTAGGATTATACCCAAGAAAACCAGAATAGAGATAATAATGGAGGTATATACACCTTTGTTCATAGCAGTGTTATTCATAGTAGCAAGAAGAAAGAAACAGCCCAAATACCCTTCAACAAATGAATGGATTGAGAAATTGTGGTACATCCACACATTGTAAAACTATGCAGCACTAAAGAACAATGGTTTTGTAAAAGACTATATAGCATAGAAAGTACAGAGAGCATTATAATGAGTTAAATAACTCAGTTACATAATTACAAATACTGCATAAGGCCACAGTTGTGAAAAATAGAATAACTGAGAAAGAGATGTATAAATGTTCAAAAGGGGAAAGGGAAGGGCAGAAGTGAGCAGAAAAAGGGAAAGGGGGTAGATATGGGGGTAAGATGGGGAAGTGAGGAATTAGACAAGAAGCAATGGGGACTTGAAAAGATGTAGTGATAACAGGCATAGACCAATAGTGATTATATAAAATACAATGTACATGAATTATGGTATAAGATACAATGTAAATTAATGAAATAATGTATATGAAGGACTGTATGAAGGCCAATAAATTAGTTATGAAAAGAGAAAATAAAGTACAATGAGATACCATCTCACCTTAGTAGCAGTGACAAAGTGTAATAGGACAGCAAGTAATAAATGTTGGAGAGGAAGTGGAGAAATTGAAACACTCATATACTATTGATGGCATTGTAAAATGGTACAAGCACTCTGGAAAGCAGTTTAGCATTTTCTATAAAAGCTAAACTGAAATTCCATATGATCCAGCACTCTACTCCTTGGAATATGCCTCGAGGAAAAGAAAACCGAGACATAAATGGAGATTTGTATACCTATGTTTATAGCATCATTATTCACAAAATCAAGAAAATGGAAACAGTCTAAGGGTTCATAAAAAAGCAAATGGATTGAGAAATTATGGTACACAATGGGATACTACGAAACACGCTGGAGTATAATTTAGAAAAATACTATTATAAGATGTGAGAGCTATTTATTATTATTATTTATTATTTTGGGTGAACTAAGTCAATCTTACAAGGACAAATAATGCATAAGAACACTTTTGGTAAAATAGAAGGATAACTAGTAAGGTGTTTATTAAAGTTCAAAGGAGGAAGGTAGACGTGGGGGCTGAGGATGAGAAGAAAAGTGGAATCACAAAGGTCACAGACTTAAGAGATGGCTGGAGGGAGGAGGTAAATGAATTAGGAAAGATTTTGTAGGGAGTTAATAAGACAGGGTGATAATGAATATAGATCAATGGTTATTGGTTTTATAAAATGCATTGTATGGGAGTGATCATATGAAACACAATGTGAATGAAGGAATACGTGAAGCATAATGTATGTGAATTAAACACAATGCATACAGATTTTGTATTCAAACCAAAATAAAATTTTTAAAAAGAAGAAGAAACTGTTTTGTTTTTGAGTACTGTCGAGTAGGAACTGACTCGCTGATCCTCCAGCGGGTATTCAAAGGAGATTACTCATCCCTCTATCACAGAGGAGCCATTGATTTGAACTGCATACCTTTGAGATTGCAGTGAAGCTTCTTACCACTAGGCCACAAGAGTTCTTTCTCCTAGAGCTCCAAAACTGACAAGAGGGTCTGCTATGGGTTGGTTCTGACTTGGTGGTAAACAACAACAGTAAAAATACAAGAAAAGACTTTTCAAAAAGAAAACATTCAAATGGCTAACAGACACATGATGAAATACTAAAAAAAAAATCACTGACAATAAGAGAAATCCAAATCAAAAGAACAGTAAGACACCATCTCACCCCAGTAGCAGTAGTAAAGTTTAACAGAAAAGCAAGCAATAAGTGTTGGAGGGGATGTGGAAAATTTGGAGATCTCATACACGGTTGGTCAGATTGTAAAATGTTATAATCCCTCTAGAAGGCAGTTTGGCTTTTCCTCTAAAAGTTAAACATGGACATAAAAGAAGATCTAGATAATTCACTCCAAGAAATATACCTTTTCTTCAACGAGATGGAAAAGGCAATCTCCAGTTTCGTCTTCAATGAAAAGAAGCCCCGAATAAGCAAGGCCCTCCTTAAGAATAGAAGAATGGTAGGAGGTATCTCACTCCCTGATGTCAAATACTAATACACTGCCGTAGTGGTAAAGATAGCATGGTACTGGTACAATGACAGACACATAGATCAATGGAATAATTGAGAATCCAGAGATCAGCCCATCTATCTATGGTCAACTGATTTTTGACAAGGAGATGAAATCAGTCAACTGGGGAAACGACAGCATTTTTAACAAATGGTGCTGGCAAATTGGAAAAGTATCTGCAAAAGATTCAAGCAAGACCCACACCTCACCCAATACACAAAAACCAACTCAACTTGGATCATGGACCTAGGACTGAAACCAAGGACTATAAACTTTATTACAGAAAAGCTAGGAACAACACTAGAAGTCCTAAGCCACAACATAAACAGTCTTCCAAGTATCCTGAAAAACCTACAATCGGGAGAAGAAAAAGTAGATGAATGGGATCTTCTAAGACTCAAATCCCTATGCACATCCAAAAACTTCTC
Source organism: Elephantulus edwardii (assembly GCF_000299155.1). Taxonomy (NCBI): domain Eukaryota; kingdom Metazoa; phylum Chordata; class Mammalia; order Macroscelidea; family Macroscelididae; genus Elephantulus; species Elephantulus edwardii. The sequence goes on from NW_006400173.1 coordinate 943,115, forward strand.
CAACAGGGTAAAAAGAGAAGCAACCAACTGGGGAAAAGTATTTGGTAATAACACATCAGATAAGGAACTCATATCCTAATTTATGAAATACTTGAGCACTACAACAAAATAATGGTAAATAATCCAATAGAAAAATGGGCACAGGATATGAACAGGCACTTCACCGAAGACGTCTTTCAGATGGCTAACAAGCACATGAAGAAATTTTCAAAGTCCCTAGCTCTAAATGAGATGCAAATTAAAACAATTATAAGATATCATCTCACCCCAGTCAAAATAGCAAAATTTAACAGAACAGTAAGCAACAAATGTTGGTGAGGTTATGGAGAAACTGGAACCCTTATTCACTGTTAGTGGGAATGTAAAATGGTGCAACCCCTGTGGAAAGCGGTATGGTGCTTTCTCCAAAAGTTGCAAATAGAGTTGCCATTTGACCAAGCAATTCCACTACTGGGAATATACCCCGAAGAGACCATAACTGACATCCAAGCAGATATATGCACACCCATGTTTATTGCTGCTTTGTTCACAATAGCAAGGAGTTGGAAACAACCTAAGTGCCCATCAATGAACGAATGGATAGAAAAGCTGTGGTATATTCACACAATGGAATACTATGCTGCATTGAAAAACAAGGAACTCACGCAATATTATTCAAAATGGTTGACTCTGGAGAACATCATGCAGAGTGAAATATTCCAGTCACAAAAGGACAAATATTGCATGGTGCCGCTGTTGTAGAACGGGACTGACCTTGGGGTTGGGGAGAGACTGAGTAAGATGGGTTCAATAATGTATATTGCACTAAAACAGAGGAGGGAGAAAACTATTTAAAAGAGATGTGATTAGGTATTTCTGTCATGACAGGAGTCTAGAGTGATGCTACATGGTGGAGTGGACCTGGAGGAGGGGTTGTAAAACAATGAAAGAATTTTTCTTTCCTTTTCCAAGAGGGTAGTGTTCTGGGGTGGGAGCCTTAGGAGGGGACAAATGTGCAACAATGAATGAATGGAACTCCAAAGCCTCTGTAAATTTTTACTGAAATTAATAACAAATTTAAATTTAAAAAAGAACTTAGAGAAAGGATGGCAATGGATTTATAACTGCTCATGCTAATAACACTATATCGTGGCATGGAGGAGGAATAGTGGAAATGTATCCACATTTACAGTATTCCTCTTATCAAAACCATTTATGGAAAATAGGAACTGCATTGGAACATGTATCTCTGGGTTGGAAATGATCATATTGTTAATATTTCTAGCCTTAAGTTTACAAGATTATAATGTTCAAAATTATTTGATATACATTTGTTTAAATTTTTCCCTCTTTTAACAACTGGGATATAGAGGGAAAATACCAGAGAATGTCCAAAATTATTGGGACAGCTATTGCTGCCAGTTTAGAGTCTGTGTCAGGAAAAGGATGTATTACTCATATACAGTGCCGCCCAAAGGTAATAAAGGAGGTCAGAATTGCTTCCACTGTGGAAAGCTGGGACACTTCAGTACACAGGGTCACAGACGAGAACCACAGATAGGCAAGGGAGTAGAGAGGAAGCTCCCACTCACTTCCTTTAAGTGTGGCTCTGAAGGACACTTGGCCAAAGGTGGCCCACAGCAGGTCCTCGTGGATGACAGGACTGACAGGCCCCAGCTCCCAGCTGGAAACAAAGGAGGACGCTTCAATGATTTAGATCCTCCCAGAAGAGCTGTGGGTGAGCATTAACATTAATGGTAAGTATATTTGTTTTCTCCTGGACACAAGCCTTCCTAAAAGCCTTCTGAGGTCCTAACTCTTCTCACTATTTCTTAGTTGTTGGAATTGATGGAAAACCTCATAAGCAGTTTCTTACTTCACCTCTTCCTTGTATGCGGACTTCCGAGTTGTAAAACAACCCAGTGGTAGATGGAATTTGCTCCAGGACTTAGGAACAATAAATGACATAGTTGAGCCTCTACATCTTGTGATTCCTAACCTTTATACTATAATAGACAAATTGCCAGTCAATAGGCCTTTTATTGCAAGAACTACCTTCCCTCTGTAACTTGATTGGTGCCACTATTAGAGCCTCTACCCGGAATATTATTGCTTCTTAATTTTTGACTCGTGTACTTTTAACTTCTTAGTTAAATTTGTGTCTTCTAAGCTGCAACACTTCCATGTTACATCTTCAAGGATATGAACATGTACG
>NW_006400173.1:945694-947202 GCF_000299155.1 Elephantulus edwardii
ATTTAATAAAATAAAAAAGTTAAAAAAGAAAAAAGTGGGGGAAAAAAGAAATATACCTCAAGCAATTTAGAACTGTTGATGTACTGTACCAGTCCTTTTTTTTTTAAAATCTTCAGCAGGATATTGCTAGTGTGTGATATTAGTTATATTAATTGATAATTACCACACTCTATGGGGTCCCCTTTCTTTGAAATGGGAATATAGATCTCTTCTAGTTAGTTGGCCAGGTAGTTGTCTTCCAGATTTCTTGGCATAACCTGGTGAGTTCATCCAGGGCAACATCTGCTTGTTGAAATATGTCAATCGGTATTCTTTCAATTCCTGGAGCCTTGTTTTTTGCCATTTCCTTCAGAGCAGCATAAACTTTCTCCTTCATCACCATTGCTTCATCATGAGTTATTCCATGAAATTCTTCTGTCAGCCAATTATTTTTGGTCTTGTGATTATGTGTACTCCGTTCATCTTCTTTTGATACTTTCTGGGTAATTCAACATTCTGCTCTCAGCATCCTTAAGTATTGCAACACAAGGTTTGAATTATTTGCAAATTTGGTATAGAAGAGGTCATGGCAGTAGGGACATCATAACCAACGTTAGATGGATCCTGGCCAAAAGTCGTGAGTGCTAGAGGAATGTCTGTATTTCATTGACCAGGCAAAGTCATTTGATGGTGTAGATCACAAGTTGGGGCTAACCTTGAAAAGGATGGGAACTCCAGAACACTTAACTGTGCTCATGTGAAACCTCTATTTGGATCAGGAAGCAGTAGTCAGAGCAAAGCAGGGGAAACCTGCATAATTCAAGATCAGGAAAGGTGTGCATCAAGGACGAATCCTATCTCCATACCTTTTCAATCTGTATGAAGAACAGATCACTCGGGAAATTGGAGTTTATAAGGAGGACTATGGCATCAGGATTGAAGGAAGACTAAAAACCTGTGTTATGCAGATGACAAAACCTTGCTTGCTCAAAATTAGGAAGACATGAGACATTTGCTACACAAGCTCAAGGATATTAGTCTTCAACATGGATTGAAGTTCAATGTCAAGAAAATAATGATTCTCGTTGGGAGTGATATGCATTGGGAGCGATGCACCAGGAGTGCTGTGATGCTGGAACTTGAATGAGGTCTCCCACATCACCTTAAATCTCCTCACGTACACTCCATCAGTTACTTTGAGCCAGGAGCATCTTAGCTTAGCCTAGCTATGGCTGTTGTTTGACAGAGAAGGCTGCTTTCACAGGCCTTTTCTCTAGCAAACTGAAGCAGATTTCTCTTGGGTCAGAAGGCAGAGAGAAAGCCAGGGAGAGTAGCTGTTAAACCCTCTTCTGAAGTGGTGACTTCAGATCAAGACCTTGCTATCACCTCAAACAGGAAAAACTCTGTTGTTCTTGTTGTTATGTGCAATCGAGTCATTTGCGACTCATAGTGACCCTATGTACAACAGCCCTAAACCCTGCTCTATCCCGTGCCAATCGCACTGCCTCTGACACACCCATCCCGGTTAC
>NW_006400173.1:948547-950466 GCF_000299155.1 Elephantulus edwardii
GATACAGTGACTCAGTATATTCCTTCCATCGTCTTTTAATACTTCCTGGATCATTTTATATTCTGCCTAAAGCATCCTTGATTATAGCAACTCTAGGTTTGAATTTGTTCTTCAAATTTTTTCTTTGAATATGTTCTTTGAATTTGTTCCTGGAAGCTGTGGGTGGGAAGCCAGCCCAGACAATAGAGAAGTGACTCATGGCAAAAGCTTCTGACATGCCTACAGGTACAGAGCCCAAGGCAGAGCCAAAATCTGTCAGGAGGTGCTGAGGAGAGACAGAGAGCGTGCTGCTGTGCAGAACCGGGAGCCTGAAAAACTCTACCATAGCAATATCACATAGGAAGCCGACTACCTCATCCCCTACACAAATGCAAAGCAAAATAATGTCACCTCCTCAAAAATGGCACAGTATCAATGGATTTCCTGAAGAAAGAAAGTCTGATGGAACTTTCTAACACAGAATTTAAAAGAATAATGATTGGATATTTTCAATGGGTGAAAGACAAACTTGAAGAATTACAGGAAACTGCAAGCAATAAATAGGAGGAGCTTTAAATAAACCGAACCAAAACAATGCAGCTAAAACTAACAACACATTAGAAGCTCTGGGAAACAAGAAATCACAATCCAAAATATGAGGACCAATGTTTCAGATGTTGTCATCATGATGGAGGGACACATGAACAGGATTGAAGAGACAGAACACAGAACCGGTGAAATAGAAGATAGAATTGTTACCACTGATCTGCTAGAACAAAAAGCAGAATATAAAAGGAAGGAGAAGGAAAAAACCTTAAGAATAATGTGGGACACCCTCGAGAGAAATAACATGCACATAATCAGAATTCCAGAATAGGAAGTAGCAACTAAAAGCCCAAATAAAGTTGTGAAAGAATTATTAGAAGAAAATTTTGCAGGCATAATGAAGAATGAGAGAATATATATATATATAGAAGCTGAGAGAACACCACATAGAATAGACTCCAAAAGAAAAAAAACAAGACATATCATAGTCCAATTTGCCAGACCGGAGATAAGGAGAGAATTCTGAAATCAGTGATGGAGAAAGAACGAGCAATCTAAAAGGGAATGCAAGTAACATTAAGTGCCAATTTCTCATTGGAAATCATGAGAGCAAGAAGACAATGGAATGACATATATCAAACAATCGAAGAACACAACTGTCAACTAAGAATATTGTACCCAGCAAAAATGTCCATAAAACATGAAGGAGAGATCAAGATATTCCCAGAAAAAAAACAGAACCTAAGGGAATTTAAAAAAAAAAAGACCAGCGTTGGAGGAAACACTGGTTGACGTCCTTCTTACAAAGGTGTCACAGAAAGCAGGATGGACCAAAGAAACTAGCAACAAAACAAAAAAGAACTTCAAATAAATGATAACAATTGAACTTTCCCTTTCAATAATCACACTGAATGTAAATGGTTTAAATACACCACTGAAGAGAAAAAAGAATAGCAGATTGGATACAAACCCAAAATTCATCAATATGCTATCTACAAGACACACACCTGAAAAATGAAGATAAAGACTAAAAATAAAAGGGTGGGGATAATATACTAAGGAAATGGAAACCAGAAAAAAAACTACACAGGAGTGGTTATACTAATTTCTGATAAAATAGATTTCAACGGTAAAACCATCATAAAGGACAACAAAGGTCACTAAATAACGAACAAGGGGTCAATAGAACACTTCATCGAAGATGACACTCAGATGGCTAATAAGCACATGAAGAAATGTTCAAAATCCCTAGCTCTAAGGGAGTTGAAAATCAAAACAACTATGAGATATCATTTCACCAAATCGGAATTGCAAAATTTAACAGAACAGCAAGCAACAAATGTTGGTGAGGTTGTGGAGAAACTGGAACCCTTACTCACTGTTGGTGGGAGTGT
>NW_006400173.1:951206-953146 GCF_000299155.1 Elephantulus edwardii
AATAAAAGGAATATATGATTAGGTATTATTGACATGACAAGAGTCCAGAATAAGAGCTGCAGAGTAAAGTGGTTAGGGGATGGGACAGGCTGTATAACAATGAAAGAAGGTTTTTTTTCCAAGAAAAAAGCAAACTAGGGGGGAAGGAGGGCAGGGAGGAAAATGTACAACAATGAATGAATGGAAATCCAAGTTTTTTATAAACTTTCATTAAAATCTCTATTTATAAAAAACAAAACCTAATCTCTGGTTTTATTCTTTTATTCTTTCTCAAAGCCCTCCTCCCCATGTAAGTCTTTTCTAATCGCTTAAAAATATATTGAGGAATAATGTTAGGATATCTTTAAAACATAAACACCAAGATATTCCTGTAAGTCTTACCTTACTTCTACTAGGAAAACAGATCCTCTTTTCCCCAAGAACCTCAGCTGGCCCTATATAAATCTCTATATCCCTAGATTTTAAAACAAACACACATACAAACATAAAACACAAAAAATGAACAAAACCAACCCATCCATGTCTAGAGAAAAAGAATTGATACAGCTGTTTCAATCCAAGTCACATAGCTTTCCAGAATCCAGTCAGATTTTTCAAAAAATACTACTGAAGAGGTATTCCAGGATTTGTCCAACTTGATTTGGTACATGGCTTTATTCTATAAATTCCAACTTTCTACAACTTATAGGTAATTAGTAATAGAAGGTCAGTGATAAATCACAACCTCTAACAAGTCTCAGCATTCAATTGCTTCTAGAGCAGCAGTTCAAAAATTGAGAAAAGGGAAAGCATTTCTTAAGCTCCAAAGTTTGAAGGCATTTGATAGAAAGTTTCTGATAATTCATGAACTGCATCCCGAAGTCATCTAGAGTGGAGGCTGCAATCTGCAGCACTATGGGTCTGGCCCCTTATGCTCCTGGATATCATAAGGAAGTTGTAATCATTCGTCAACTAACATTTTGCGGCATTTGCTTAGGGTTTTACTGCAGATGTGAATGGTCCATCGTGTCCAGAGTTGAACCTCTTGTTGAAAGAAGTTGCCAAGGAGTGGGGGAAAGATCTATAGGTCATAAATGCAGTCATCTTACAACTCAAACTTGGCCAATTCTGGGTGGCTGCAAATGATAGACCTTCAAAATACCCAAGAAGATGATTAACAGATGTGACGAAAGAAATAGCACCTCAACAGTGATAAGAGATTTTTTTTCTATAATTATATTTTATTAATTTTCATAAACATTTACAGAGATTTTGGGCTTCCACTCATTCATTGTTGCACTATTCTCTCTACCCTCCTCCCAGTTTGTTCTTGTCCAAATGCCTCAGTGCTTGTCAAAGCCAGTTCTGATTAATCTTCTTTGTCAGTGTATCCTTTGCCATTCCCTATCACTCCTTCCTGAGAGAGACTTCACCCTGAGTCATAAGGAAAAGGGGATGGCGTATTTTGACCTGCCACTTTCACCAAAGGATAGGTCAACTCAAAAGAAAATTAACAAAGATGCAGATGATCTAAACTATACATTCAGCCAAATTGACCTTGTGGATGTTTTCTGAGTAATGAACTCAATTAAAAAACAATTCATTTTCTTCTCAAGTGTATGTAGTACATTGTTCAGATTTGATCATATTTATCAGCACAAAGCAAGCCTCAGAAAATTCAAAAGTATTGAAATAATGTAAAGTATCTTCTCCGATCACAATGCTATAAAACTAGAAATTAACCACAAGAAGATAAAGCTTATAAAACCACAAATGTGGAAGCTAAATAACGTCCTCTTAGAACATGATTGGGTTATACAAGAAATAAAGGATGATATAAAAAAGGTTTCTCAAAACAAATGGTAATGAAAAAACAATGTACCAAAACCTCTGGGAGGCAGCTAAGGCAGTCTTAGAGGGTCAGTTCACAACAATAGGAGAACACATTAAAAAAAAAAAAA
>NW_006400173.1:956911-959299 GCF_000299155.1 Elephantulus edwardii
CTTCCGACAACCGATTCTTCTTCACTATTCCCAACTTTTGCATTCCAGTCACCCATTATTATCAATGCATCTTGATTGCTTGTTCGATCTATCTCCGACTGTAGGAAATGAACAAATACATTGAAACTCTTAGGCTCCCCATATTGACATGGACAAATGTAGGATACATGAACAGACTCAACAGAAAAGAAGAACTTGAGCAGGTCATAAAAAGTCTCCCCCACAAAAAAGTCATGTACTACCTGGCTTCACAGCTGAATTCTACCAAATATTCAGAGAAGGTTTATCACCAATTCTACTTAAATAAGTTTTAGAAAACAGGAAATGAAGGAACTCTAGCAGAGACATTCTATGAAGGAAGCATACCCCTACTACCAAAACCAGTAAAAGATATTACCAAACAAGAATACTGTAGACTGGTGTTTCTCATCAACACAGCTGCATAAAAGCCAATAAAACCCAATGTTGTTGTTATGTGCCATCAAGCCACTTGCAACTCATAGTGACCCCTATGTATGTACAAAAGCCCTAAACACTGTGCTGTGCCAATCTTGCCGTCTCCGGCACACTCATTCTCACCACCCCAATCGCAGAATCCATCCATCTCATAGAGGGTCTTCCTCTCCTCCCTCCACTCTCCCAAACATGATGTCCCTCTCCAAGGATCAGTCCCTCCTTGCAACATGCCCAAAGTATGTCAGACGAAACTTCAAATTCCTTGACTCCAAGGAGCATTCCAGCTTCAGCCTCTCCAGGACAAATCTGTTTGTTCTTTTAGCAGTCCATGGTATATTCAACACTCTTCTCCAGCACCACAGCTCAAAGGCATCAATTCTCTATCAACCATATTTATTCACTGTCCAATTCTCTGATGCATAGCACGTAATTGCGAAGACTATAGCGCGGATCAGGCGCAACTTAGTCTCCAGCCTGACATCTTTGCTCTTCAGGACTCTTGAAAGGTCCCTCACAGCTGACTTTCCCAATGCAATTCGTCTCTTGATTTCCTGGCTGCTGGTACCAAGAGTGTTAGTTATGAAGCCAAGCAAACTAAAACTGTTAACTCTCTTCACCATCCATACTGCTGCTGCCAATCGGCCCAGTGATGAGAATCTTTGTCTTGTTGATGTTGAGCTTCAATCCGTATTAAAGGTTACAGTCCTTGACCTTCTGCAGCAAGCACTTCAGGTTCTCCTCAGTTTCAGCAAGCAGGGTTGTGTCATCTGCATAATGCAGGTTGTTTATGACTCTTCCACTAATTCTGATGCCACGTTCCTCCTCGTACAGACCAGTGTCTTGGATGATCTGTTCTGAATACAGACTGAAAAGGTATGGAGACAAAATACATCCCTGACAGACCCCAGTCTTGATTTTGAACCAGGTAGTGTCTCCTTGCTGTGCTCTGACGACTGACTCTTGGTCCAAGTATAGGTTTGGCACAAGCACAATCAAATGTTCCAGGATCCCCATTCTTCTCAGAGTCACCCATAGCTTGTGGTGATCCACACAGTCAAAAGCCTTTGCATAGTCAATGAAGCACAGATAGACATTCCTCTGGTATTCTCTGCTTTCTGCCAATATCCATCTAACATTTGCTATAATATCCCTAGTATCACGACCTCTTCTAAATCTAGCCTGCACATCTGTCAGTTCTCTGTTGGCATATTGCTTCAATCGTTTTTTGATAATTTTCAGCAGAATCTTGCTTGTATGTGATATTAATGATACTGTTCAATAATTTCTGCACTCTGTTGGGTCACCTTTCTTTGGAATGGGGACAAATATGATCTTTTCCAGTCAGTTGCCCAGCTGACTTTCCTCCAGATTTCTTGGCACAACTTCCAAAATCCTATGTACAATAGAGCACACATAGAGTAGCACTTGGACTAGCAGACAGGCAATTGAGACTGAGATCTTGGAAATGGAAACACAAAGGAGGAACAGCTGTAAGCAGACACTAGTGATTGGAACATGTAATATGAGAAGTATGAATGCAAGAAAATTGGACAGTGTTAAGAAATAAATGTAACACATAAATATTGAGATACAAGGTATTGGCAAAATGAGATGGCTTGGCATGGGACATTTTGAATCAGATGATCATATGATCTACGCTGGGGATGAAAAGGTGAGAAAAAATAGGGTTAGTTTCATAATTAAAAGTCATTTCTGGATCCATCCTGAAATACAGCGTGGTGAGCGACAGGATAATATTCATAGTCAATGAAACACAGATAGACATTCCTCTGGTATTCCCTGCTTTCAGCCAAGATCCATCTAACATCAGCTACAATATCCCCCAGTGGTGAGAATTTTTGTCTTCTTGACATTGAGCCTCAGTCCATACTGAAGGCTGCAGTCCTTGACCCTCTGCAGTAAGTGCATGAG
>NW_006400173.1:959399-961769 GCF_000299155.1 Elephantulus edwardii
GTGGAGCCGAGCAAACTGAAGCTGTGAACACTCTCAATCACTTCGCCATCCATCCTGATGCTACCGATTAGTCCGGTGGTGAGAATTTTTGTCTTCTTGACATTGAGCCTCAGTCCATACTGAAGGCTGCAGTCCTTGACCCTCTGCAGTAAGTGCATGAGGTCCTCCTCTCAATAAGACTAGCAGTTGTTTTGGTTTTTTTTAAATGGTCAATAAAATTGAGAACTCACTGGCAAACTTAACAAAAGAAAAAAGAAGAAACAAATAACTTGATTAAGAAATTAAACAGATGACATGACAACGGAAACAGGAAATTAGATACATAATATGGGAATATTATGAAAAGTTATACTCTGATAAACTTGAAAACGTAGAGGTAATAGATAAATTCCTTGAAACCCATGCCCTACTCAGATTTAAACAGGCAGATGTAGAATATTTAAACAGACCCATCACAAAAGACGAAACTGAGCAGGTAATAAAACGACTTCCCCACAAATAAAGTCCTGGACCAGATAGCATCACAGCTGAATTCTACCAAATATTCAGAAAAGAGTTAGCATGAATCCTACTTAAGTTATATCAAAAAATACAAAAAGGAGGAGCACTCCCAGAGACATTCTATGAAGCAAACATAACCCTAATACCAAAACCAGACAAAGATATTACCAAGAAAGAAAATTACAAACCAATGTCTCTCAGGAACATAGACACAAAAATTATTAACAAGCGAATAGCATGAAGAAGTACATTAAAAAAATAATCATAACCAACTAGGATTCAAAAAGGAACGCAAGGATGATTTAACATAAGAAAAGCAATCAGCGTAATTTACCACATTAAAAAAGTAAATAACAAGAACCACGTGATCTTAGCAATTGATGCAGAAAATGCATTTGAAAAAAGCCAACACCTCTTCCTGGATAAGACATTCAGTAAAATTGGAATAGAAGGGAATTTCCTCAACATAGTGAAAAGTGTATATGCAAAACCAAGATCAATACCATTATCAATGGAGAAAGTCTAAAAGCATTTTTTTGCAAACAGAGACCACACATGGACGAATACTGTCACCACTTAAATTTGATAATGTATTGGAAGTACTTGCTAGGACAATATGACATGAGAAGGATTGGCAAAGTGATGGTTAAACTGTGCTGGGTGCAGATGATATGATAGTGTATACAGAAAAGACCAACGACTCGACACAAAAAACTGTTAGAGTTAGTACACAAATTTAGTAGAGTGGCAGGATACAAGATGAATATCCAAAAGTCAGTGGGATTCATCTACAGTAACAAAGAGAACTCAGAGAAAGCAACACCATTTACATTAGCCAACTAGAAATCTAGATACTTGGGAATGAACCTAAGTAGAGATATAAAAGACCTATCCAAAGAAAACTACAGAACATTTTGGTGAGACACAATAAAAGACCTAAATGAATGGGGAAATGTGCCCTTCATGGAAAGGAACACTCAATATGTGAAAATAGCAATCCTACCAAAAGTAATCTACACATTCAATGCAATACCAATACAGATACCAAATTCATTTTTCAAGGAGATAGAAAAGGACTTTGTCGAATTTATTTGGCGAGTAATGGGACCCCGAATAGCTAAGAATTTCTGAAAAATGAAAGTAAAGTGGGAGGTGTAGCACTCTCTTACCTAAAAACCTACTACACAGCAGTAGTAACCAAAACAACATGGTACTGGTAAAATGAACAGAACATAGACCAATGAAACAGAACTTAGAACCCAGAAACAGACCCGTCTATCTACAGTAAAGTAATATTCGACAAAGAAATACAATCTATTACATACAGAAGTGACAATGTATTCAAGAAATGTTTTTATTATGTGCTGTCGAGTCATCTGTGACTCAAAGCAATCCTGCTCTATCCTGTGCCAATCTTATTGTCTCTGACACACCTACCTCCATTCACCAGTCACTGAATCAATCCATCTCATTGAGGGTCTTCCTCTCCTGTGCTGTCCCTCCACACTCCCAAGTATGATGTCCCTCTCCAAGAACTTGTCACCTTGCAACATGTCCAAAGTATGTCAGATGAAGCTTCAGACTCCTTGACTCCAAAGAGCAGCCTGGTGTCACTCTCTCTAGGATGATCCTGTTTGTTCACTAGCAGTCCATGGTATCATCAAAGCTCAAACACATCAATTCTCCTTTTAGCATTCTTAGTCATTGTCTAGCTTTATGATGCATAGCAAGTAACTGGAAAGACTAGGGCCTGGATCAAGTACATATTAGTCTCCAGACTGACACCATTGCTTTTCAGTACTTTGGAGAGGTCTCTAACAGCAGACTTTCCCAATGCAATTTGTCTTTTAATTTCCTGGCTGCTGGTAC
>NW_006400173.1:962799-968804 GCF_000299155.1 Elephantulus edwardii
GCTGGGTCAAATGGTATCTCTATTTGCAACTTTTTGAGAAAGCGCCATACTGCTTTCCACAGGGGTTGCACCATTTTACACTCCCACCAATTCTTGACTTTCTGCAGCAAGCACTTCAGGTCCTCCTCAGTTCAGGCAAGCAGGGTTGTGTCATCTGTGTAACACAGACTGTTGAAGAGTCTACCTCCAATCCTGATCCCACATTTTTCCTCATAGAGTCCAACCTCCCAGATAATCTGTTCTGCATATAGATTGAAAATGTATGGAGATAGGACACATCCCTGGTGCACACCCTTCCCAATTTTTAATCATGCAGTTGCCTTGCTCTATTCTAACGACTGCCTCCTGTTCCAAGTATAGACTTTACATAAGCACAATCAAGTGTTCTGAAATTCCCATTCTTCTCAGTCAGCCACAATTTGTTGTGATCCACACAGTCAAATGCCTTTGCATAGTCAATGAAACACAGATAGACATTCCTCTGGTACTCTCTGCTTTCAGCCAAGATCCATCTAACATTAGCTATAATATCTCTATTACCAAGGCCGCCTTTAAACCCAGCCTGTACTTCAGGAAGTTCTTTGCTGATGTGATATTCTAGTTGTTTTTTTTTATAGTCTTCAGCAGAATCTTGCTTGCATGTGATAGCAATGATGTTGTTTGGTAATTTCTGCATTCTGCTGGGTCACCTTTCTTTGGAATGGGAACAAGTATACATCTCTTCCAGTCAGTTGACCAGGTGGTTGTCCTCTATATTTCTTGGCACAACTTGGTGAGCACATCCACTACAGCATGTTTGTTGAAATATGTCAATTGGTATGCCATCAATTCCTGAGTCCTTATTCTTAGCCAATTCTTTCAGAGCAACTTGAATTTTTTCCTTCATCACCACAAAACTCTTGCTCATACGTTGTTTTATGAAATTCTTCTGTGTCCAACATTTCCTTTTGGTAACATGACTCTGTATACTCTTTTCATCTTCTTTTAATTCTTCCTGAATCATTTAATATTCTGCCCAAAGTATCCTTAAGTATTACAACTCGAGGCTTGAGTTTGTTCTTCAGTTTCTTCAGCTTAAGAAATGCTGATACAAAAACCAATTTCACTCTTTAATTAAATGGAAAAGGCAATCTCCAATTTCATTTGGGATGGAAAGAGGCCCAGAATAAGTAAAGCACTCCTTAAAAAGAGAAACAAGGAAGGAGGCATCTCACTCTTTTATTTCAAATCATACTACACTGCCATGGTAGTAAAGACAGCGTGGTAACAGTACAATGACAGACACATGGATCAATGGAATAGATTTGAGAACACGGAAATCAGCCTATCTACCTACCTAGGGTCAACTGATTTTTGTCAAGGAGATGAAATCAGTTAAGGGGGCAATGACAGTCTTTTTAACAAATGGTGCTGGCAAAATTGGAAAACTATCTGTAGAAAACTCAAGCAAGATCCACACCTCACTCCATATAAAAAACCAACTCAAAATGGATCATGGACCTAGGACTACAAATCAAGGATTATAAACTTCATTACATAAAAGCTTGAAAGAACTCTAGAAGTCCTAATCCACAACATAAACAGTCTTTCAAGCATCCTGAAAAACCTACAACCAGGAGAGGATAAAAGAGATGAATAGTAGCTTCTAAGAATCAAATCCCTATGCACATTCAAGAACTTTTCCAACAGGGTAAAAAGGGAAGCCACAGACTGGGGAAAAAGATTTGATATTGACATGTCAGACAAGGGACTTATATCTAGAATTTATAAAATACTTGAGCACCACAAAAACATAAAGGAAAATAATCCAATTGAAAAATGGGCACAGGATATGAACAGACATTTCACCAAAGAAGACATGTAGATGTCAAACAAAAGCATGAATAAATATTTAAAATCCCTAGCTCTACGAGAGATGCAAATCAAAACAACTATGACATATAATCTCACCCAAGTAAGAATAGCAAAATTTACGAGAGCAGCAAACATCAAAAGCTATCCAGGTTGTGGAGAAACTGGAAACTATACACAGTTGGTGGGAGTGTAAAATGGTGCAAACACTATGGAAGGCTGTATGGTGCTTTCTTAAAAGGTTGCAAATAGAAATTACATTTGACCCAGCAATTTCACTACTGAGAATATACCCTAAAGAAATCATAACTGTCACCCAAGTAGATACATGCACACTCATGTTTATTGTGGCTTTGTTCACAATAGCAAAGAGTTGCAAACAACTTAAGTGCCCATCAACAAATGAATGGATAGAGAAGCTCTGGTATAGTCACACAATGTAATACTATGCTGCACTGAAAAACGAAGAACCCATGAAATATACAAAATGGATGACCCTGGAGGATATTATGCTTAGTGAAATATCTCAGTCATAAAAGGACAAATATTTCATAGTGCCACTGTTGTAAAACGGGACTGACATCGGGGTTGAGGGGAGACTAAGAAAGAGGGAAGAAGTAGTGCATTGAAACAGATGAGGGAGAGAACTGTTTAAAAGCGATATATGATTAGGTATTATTATCGTGACAGGAGTCCAGAAAGAAGGCTGCATTGTGCAATGGACTTGGGGGGAGGGATTGTATAACAATGAAAGAATTTTTCTTTTATTTTCAAAGAGAAGAGTCAATTGGGAGCTGGACAGGGAGAAAAATACAACAATGAATGAATGGGGCGGGGGAGAAAAAAGAAATGCTGAGCGAGTTCGGCCCCTTTGATCTTCTGACTCCAAGTCTTCGCACATTTCATTGTAATACTTTATTTTGTATTCCTGTGCTGCCCGTTAGAATCTTCTGTTCAACTCCTTAATATCTTGGTTTCTTCCCTTTGCTTTGGCTTCTTGGTGCTCCAACATCCATCTTAGTCTTTTCTTCCTCCTCTGAATTTGTAATGACCTTTTGCACTCTTCCTGGATGATATTCTTGATATCTTCTCACAGTTCATCTGATCTTCTCTCAGTGTTCAAGGCCTCAAACCTGTTCCTGAGTTGGTTTTGAAATCCACGCGGGATGCGCTAAAGTCAAATTTTGGTTCCTGTGGATTTGTTTTAATTTTTCTCAGCTTCAGCTTGAATTTGTATGTGAGTAGTTGGTGATTTGTTCCACAACCATCACCTGGCCTAGGTTTCACAGCTAATATTGAGCTTCTCCAGCGAATCTTTCCACACACATAATCTATTTTATTCCTATGCATACCATCAGGTGAAATCCATGTGTATAACCTGCGTTTATGTTTCTTATAAAACATATTTGCAATGAGCAAGTCATTGATTGTACAAAAGTCTATCATTCTATCCCCAGCTTCATTTCTGTCACTAAGTCCATGTTTTCCAACTACTGATGGTGCTGACAAAACTGGAGTGCTAACTGCAGAAAGTTGAAACAGGATCCACATCTCACACCATACACAAAAATAAGCCCAAAGTGGTTCAGAGACCTGGTAGTAAAGTTCAAATCCATAAAGTTAATAAAAGACAAACTGGAATCAAGCTTATAAGGTTATGGTATAAAGATACTGCCAAATTCAACCTGAAATGCACAATCTTTTCAGATAAAATTGATGAATGGGACCTTCTTAAGATTAAATCTCTGTGTTCATGAAAAATATTTTCCAACAGAGTGAAAAGAAAATCCACTGAGTGAGATCAAATATTTGGCAATATCATCTCAGACAAGAGTTTCCTATTAAAAGTTTACAGAATACTCCTGGGTCTCCAGAAGAAAAAGACTGATAATATAATTACAAAATTAGCAAAAGACATGGAAAGACTTTTCACAGAGGAAAATATTAGGATGTACAACAGACACATGAAGAATACTCCAAATCAATGGCAACAAGAGAGATGTAAATCAAAACTACAAATAGATACCATCTTACTGCAATAGCAGTGACATAATAGGGCAGAAAGTAATAAATGTTGGAGAGGATGTGGCAAGATAGGAACTCTTATACATCTTTGGTGGGATTTTAAAATGGTACAACCACTTTAGAAGGTAGTTTAGTGTTTCCTCAAAAAGCTAAACATAGAAATTTCATATGACGCAGCTATTCTACTACTTGGAATATACCCTGAGAAAATTAGAACTGAGACACAAACAGACATTTGTACACCAATGTTCATAGCAGCGTTATTCACCAGAGCAAGAACTTGGGAACAGCCCAAATGTCCAACCACAAACAAATAGGTTGAGAAATTATGGTATGTTCACACAATGGAATTCTACACAGTTCACAGGAGCAATGATTTTGTAAATTGCTACCTAATTTGGGAGGGACTGGAGAGCATTATGCTAAGTGAATTCAGTCCCATAAAGACAAATACTGTACAAAATTATTACTGCAGACCATGTACTAGGATTCATGGAGGGAAGGGGAGCAGAAGGGTGAGCAGGGAGGATGCATAATCATAGGTTCCCACAATTTGACCAGTGGAGGGGGAGGTGAGTAAAGGTAAGGGGAAAGATCTGGTATCAAAAACAATATATAATGGACTTTTAAAGTAAACCAGTATAAAATAAATATTTTATTTAAAAACAAACAAGAAAAAACCAACAACTCAGGAACAGGTTTGAGGCCTTGAACACTAATGAACTAATGAGCTGTGGGAGAATATCATCCCACGAAGAATGCAAAAGGTTACAAAGACAGGAGAAGAAAAGACCAAAATGCATGTCAGAAAAGACCCTACGAATTCATGAACATGATAAATGTATTTCTTTAACTCTCATTTATACGGGTATTTTATTTTCTATAAATGATTTTTCGTTTTCAGCATATAAGTACTGCAATTAAAAAAATCATTCTTTAGTATGTCGGTTTTTGAGAGTTGTTGTAAATGATATTTTCTTTGTTTATAAATATCCACTACTAGTATTGTTGTTGTTGTGTACCACAGAGTCAAAACCCACCCATAGCTGACCCTCTGGTGGGATTTTAGAGGCAGTTAATCGCACAGGAGGAGATTGGCCATCCTTTTCCTGAGGAGCAGCTGGTGGACTGGAACTAAGTGCTTTCAGGACTGCAGTGCCACGCCTTGCCACTAAGCCACCAGAGCTCTCTATTGTTAATGTATAATACATCTCCTGATTTCCTTTTCCCCCCAGGAAATGAATTACAATAATTAATTATATATTTATATTCATTCTATAATAATTGGTTTATACAATATATATATTTATCCTGTGGGACTGAAATAGTTTATGGACTTCTAAAGATTAAATCCCTGTGCACAACAAAACCTTTTTCCAACAGGGTAGGGAAAAAAGCTACAGACTGGGAACAAACATTTGGTAATATCATCTCAAACAAGAGTCTTATAAAAAAACGTTACAGAATACCCCTGGGCAAGCACAAGAAAAACTGATAACCCAATTACAAAATGGGCAAAACACATGGAAACAATTTTCAGAGAGGAAGATATTAGAATGGCAAACAGACACATGAAGAAATATTCCAAATCACAGGCAATAAGATAGATGCAAATCAAAACCACAATGAGGTTTCATCTCACTCAAGTAACAGTGGAAAAGTTTAACAGGGTGGCGTTGTTGTTGTTATGTGCCGTCGAGTCGCTTGCGACATATAGCAACCCTATGTACAACAGCCCTAAACTCCGCTCTGTCCTGTGCCAATCGCACTGTCTCTGACACTCCCATCCCAATTACCCCAATCACTGAATCAATCCACCTCATAGAGAGCCTTCCTCTCCTGCGCTGTCCCGCCACCCTCCCAAGCATGATGTCCCTCTCCAAGGACCGGTCTCTTCTCACAACAGGTCCAAAGTATGTTAGAAGGAGCCTCAGAATCCTTGCCTCCAAGGAGCCACCCGGTTTAACCGTGTCCAGGACAAATCTGTTTGTTTTCCTAGCAGTCTACGGTATTCTCAATACTCTTCTCCAACATCACAGCTCAAAGGCAGCAATTCTCCTTCTATCCTCCTTGGTCATTGTCCAACTCTCTGATGCATAACAAGTGCGAAGACCATGGCCTGTATCAGA
>NW_006400173.1:976487-978992 GCF_000299155.1 Elephantulus edwardii
TCACATCTATCTCCCTTTGACCAGCCCTCCATCTAATAACTTATATATGAGGCTTCCATGGCTTCTGTGATTCCAAACACATCAGCTGATGGTAGTTCCTTATGTTGGGATCAGTGTCTCTGAAGTTTAGTCATAATGTTTCCCGAGTAAAGGTGATGCATCCTGTAGAACTGGTGTGTAGATAGGCTTTTCTTGGCCCAAGGGCCGGAACAAATATCGCGCGGTTTTTGTGTCTTCGATTATCTGGGGAGATGGGAGGGGTCTGGGGTTGGCTGTGGTAAGAAAGGAACTTACTTTGTTGGTGGAATTGTAAAATGATACAACAATTCTGGAAGGTAGTTTGCTTCCTCAAAAAACTGAACATAGAAATTCCATATGACCCATCTACTTGGAATATATCCTGAGCATATGAGAACTGAGGTACAAACTGAGATTTGTACACCAATGTTCATAGCAGTATTATTCACCATGGCAAGAACATGGAAACAGCCCAAATGTCCAACCACAAAGGGGGGCAAAGAGAGAATGAAGTCTTCAAGGTGGCTTGCATCTCAATGCCAAGAAAATAAAAATTCCCATCACTAGATCTATGGGCAACATCATGATAGATGGAGAAAAGACTGAAATTGTCAACAATGTCATCTTATTTGCATCGAAAATCAATACTCTTAGTATCAGAAGTAAAGAAATCAGGAAACATACTGCACTAGGAATGTCTATATGCAAGGATCTCTCCAAATTATTGAGGAGCAATGATACCAATTTGAGGACTAAGGTTTGTGTGGTTCAGGCCATGATCTTTATGTGTCTGAGAACTGAAAAATGCATAATAACGGAAAAATAACTGATCCCTATGAATTGTGGTGCTGGGGAAGAGTACTAAATACCCATGCACTGCCAAAAGAACAAATATATCTTACAGAAAGTGCAACTAGAGTGCTCCTTAAAGGCAAAAATGTTGAAGCTTTGTTTCACATACTTCTAGCATGTTGCTAGGAGAGGCTGTTCCTTGGAGAAGGATAACATGCTTGGAAAGGTGGAAGGTTGGCCAAAGAGAGGAAGACTTTCAACCAGATGGATTAACACACTGACTGCCACAATTGGCTCTAGTGTGTCAGGAAGGGTAAGGATGACACAAGACAGGACAGAGTTCAGGTCTGTTGTTTACAGGGTCACTATAGATTGTACTCAATTTGATGGCACATAACAATAGCCACCATCATCATAGAGTTATTTGCATAATGAAGGTGGTTGATGAGTTTTCCTCCAATTCTTGAATAACTTGTTCAATCATTTCCTATGTTGATGAAAGCTGGACAGTGAAAAAGGATAGCAGATGAATTGATGCCTTTGAACTGTGGTATTGGAGAAGAGTACTGTATGGACTGCCAAAAGATCAAACAGATTACCACTGTAGAAGGAAAAGCAAGGGTACTACTTGGAGGCAAGTATAAAGCTTCATCTCACATGCTTTGGAAAAGTTAGTATTGGAGAGTTACATCATGCTTGGAAAGGTGGATGGATGGTAAAAGAGAGGAAAACTGTCAATGAGATAAATTGATTGACATAGTGACTGCAGCAATGGGCTCAAGTGTGCCAGGGATTGTAAGCATGGCACAGGATAGGCGAGCAGAGTTCAGATCTGCACTTAGTGGGATGGCTAAGCAGATTTATTTTTTGTATTTTTGGGTTTTTTTTGTTTTTATTAATTTCAATGAACATTTACAGATATTTTGGATTTCTATTCATTCAATGTTGCACTTTTCTTCCTGCCCACCTCACCCCCACCTCCAATTCACTCTTCTCTTTGAAAATAAAAATTCTTTCATTGGTATACGATCCCCGTGCACACCCCCCACAACGACCTCGAGTATACTCCACTCTGCAACCTTCATTCCAGACTCTTATGATAATCAAAATGCCCTAAAGTATATTGCTTTTAAACTGTTCTCTCCCTCATAGCTTTCAATGCATATACATAATTCATGCAGTTTTTCTCATTCTTACACTAACCCTGATGTCAGTCCCATTCTACTGCAGTAGCTGAGCTATTTCACTCAGCATAATGTCCTCGAGGGTCACCCATTTTGAATAATATTGCATGAGTTCCTTTATTTTCAATGCAGCATAGTATTCCATTGTATGAATATACCACAGCTTCTCTATCCATTCATTTGTTGATGGGCACTTAGGTTGTTTCCAGCTCCTGGATATTGTGAACAAAGCCACGATAAACATGGGTGTGCATATATCTACTTGGACGGCAGTTATGGTCTCTTTAGGATATATTCCCAGTAGTGGAATTGCTGGGTCAAATGGTATCAGTATTTGCAACTTTTTTTTTCCAATCAATAATTTATTCATTGCTCATACCTTTTTATAGAAAACCAGAATAACATAAATGACAATTATATACATGGATCTTACCTAAAGGAATATACAAGTATCAAATTGATTTTATCTATAGAAAGAGACAATACACAGGCACTGGCTGAAAATCGCCTG